>NC_056748.1:569170888-569318388 GCF_019279795.1 Protopterus annectens
CAACTCATAGGATGCTGCCCACCCTGACTGCCTTTCCCCTGCCGGTATAACATTTGCACCTTGTTTTTAGGACAGCCCCCATGTATTCATAGGTGTGTACTAGGCTAATGGCCCTGTAGCCTTCACAAGCCTAGCCAAAAAAAAAATTGCCCAGGCACCGTGCCATCCGATGTTAGCTCACAATGCACATATCCAGTAGTGCAGCTGGAATGATCCCTGGAGTGAACTTTGTGTTACCCATCCACTCGTCAAGATTTCTCTTGAAGAGGGCCAGCGAGGTGCTCTGCTTGACATGAATGAGAAGCTTATCCCAGAGAATGGGCAGTCTTTGAGCGATGAACCTGTCCCACCAGCAGGTTCTGTTAATTATGGTAATGAGGGTTGTGATCTCTGGAGCGTGTGGTCGGGGGGGTTGGGATTTCTTTAGGTGTAGCATTTCCAGTAGGGCTGGGTCGGACATGGCTTTGTAAGTCAAGCAGAGATCACCTCTAAGTAGACAATACGAGACTGAGAACAGCTGAAGTTTCTTGAGTCTGTCCATGTAGGACATGCGTTTAAGGCCTAGGATCCTTTTTTTGAGGTACTTTTGTGGCCTCTCCAGCTGTTGTAGGTGTCTGGTCAGGTACATGCCAAACAGGGCATTATATTCAATGACTGGTCTAATGAGGGATGAGTAGAGGGGTGATGACTTCTTTCTTCCTTGATGCGAAACCTTTAGTTTTAAGATGTAGCAGATAGAAGGACTATCTGACCACAGTGGCAATGTGGTGGTCGAAGGTGAGGTGGGTGTCAACCTGGGTGCCCAGATCTCTTAGGGCCCTCTTCAGTGTTCAGTGGGCTTCCATCAATGTGGCAATTCGTGGGAACTGATTTTTTTTTCCAAAGGGGATAATAACTACTGATAAAACTACTACAGAAACTAAAACCTACTACACTTGCCATAGATAACTTACCCAGTAAATACCTCAGAATTGCAGCTGAATCTATAGCCTTCCCAGTATCAATCCTTATAAATAGGTCCATTCTCGAAAACAAGGTCCCTCAACTGTGGAAAATTTCCCATGTAACCCCACTTCATAAAGGGGGACCTTCCACAGAACTGACAAACTATCGGCCAATTGCTATTCTTTCACCTCTTTCTAAGCTACTCGAAAGGTATATTCATCTCCAGGTCATGAAATTCTTACTAACAAATGACCTTCTCGCAAATGCTCAGCATGGGTTTCGCCCATCACATAGTACCACTACAGCTCTCTTATCCTTCACTAATACCATAAACCATCGCACTAATAGCAGCAACTTTGTATCTGCCATCTTTCTAGACCTACCAAAAGCTTTTGATATGGTCTCCCATTCCAAACTAATAGATTTACTAACTTAACTATCCTTCTCACCATCTGCCACAGCATGGTTTCATAACTATTTATCTGCCTGTCAACAATCTGTTCTATGGCAGGGTGACCTATCTCCACGCCTTCCTTTATCCATTTGTGTCCCCAAGGATCTGTCGTGGACCCTCTCCTTTTCTCACTCTTTACTAATAATCTACACACAGTTACTCCACATGGTTCTATAATACAGTATGCAGATGATTCAACACTTATCTGTGCTGCCACTTTTCTATCAACTCTTCATTCTCAAACACAGGAATCTTTCACTTTTGTTGAAACATGATTAGCCAATACCCATCTAATCCTGAACCTAAACAAAACTAAATTATTACTCTTCCAACCTAACAAGACCTCTATCTCATGGCCAACATTTAACACAATAGCCAAAGACAATACTGTCATCTCCCCGACAACCCATACAAAGCTTCTTGGAGTGGAAATAGATAATACCCTAAAATTTGACTTGCATGTCACCCTAACTATAAAAAAGTCCATAAGAAACTTGGAAGTCTGTATAGGCACAAAAGGTTCTTGACCACAAAGGTCAAAATTACATTAGCACAAACCCATCTGCTCTCCACTCTACTATATGCCTCTCAAGTTTTAACTAATCTAAGGAAAACTGACATATCTAAGCTAGAAGCATGTCATAATAAAATTGCTAAGTTTGCATCTGACTGCCCATATAGAACACACATCATTGTACAGCTTTAAGGATACTAGACTGACTTAAGCTTCCCAGCATTATTCTTTACAACCAACACTCTCTAACTCACAAAATTGTGACACAACCAAATAGAAAACTTGCACTACAAAATCTCATCCTTCCTTACAGTTCCAGTAGACCACTTCGCTCTAACAGCAAGAACTTACTTACAGTCTTCCAAGGCCAACAACACTGCAGGAGAATCTTTATTTTCCAACTATATATCTCGTATATGGAACTCCCTTCCTAAGTCCATTCTCTCAATCTCATCCACTAACCACTTTAAGCCATCACTTAAACGTATCTAAAAAATAAGTGGCAATGTTCCTGTACTAACCCCTCATGAGTGCTCTGATACATCACAGTAAACCCAAAGCATATCCAACTTCTCCCCCAGTGTTTAATCCTTTGTTCCTACCGACCTGTCTTAACCTTGTATCTTGATACAAGTCATACCTACAAATAGTACTAGCTATGTTCAAACCCAAGGTTTTGTTGTCAAGATGTAACAAATGTGTATGTTCTTATGTATACTATATTTTGTTTGGGTGGCCTAATGGTTAAGGTGTTTGCCTTACAAACACAAGGTGCAGGGTTTGAGTCTCACAAGGGATAATTGGCTAAGCTTAAAAATGGCTTGCAAGGGCAGTTAGCTTAGTACTAACCTATGAACTTTATACTTTATTGATGTGTGCATGAAAATTTACTGTTACTCATGGAGCTTTTCTCCCCGGACCTCTGCTGAAAAAGGACCTGTGTCCAGTCGGACTTTCCTGGTAAACAAATGTTAAATAAATAATTTTTTGGTGTTAAGCTTGAGGCCATGGTTCTGACACCAATCATTGGTCTCAGAGAGGCCCTTTTGTAGAGTTCCTATTAAATGATAGAAGATGCATTCTTTCAAATGAGTCATGATCAAACTTGAAAGCATGAAAAGGCAAAATAGTGAAATGGCATACAAGCAAATTCTTTCCCTGGGAAAGAAATCGCTTGGCCACTTCTGTTACTTTCCTGTTTTCGTGACTGTAGTGCAATCTCGGAGTTGGTATATTTAAGTAGGGGGTGAGGCACAGCCCCCCAATTTATGTAATGTTTTACAATATTTTTTTTTTGTTTTGTGAAACAGCGATTTTTTTCCCTTCGAAAAAAATCGATGTTCTAAGCGTTCAAGATTGTAAGCTTTCGCTTTCATGGGTTCGATAAATCATCATTCGCTTTTTGAAGTGTTCGACAATTTAACATAGACACCTTTTGTAGGATGTCTGCATCACTTGGGGAGTTGGTAATGACTCCTAGCTTGCAGTCATCAGCAAACTTGGTCAGCCAAAGTCCTTCTGTGTTGGCCTGGACTTCTGAGAAGTAGATGCCAAACAGGAGAAAGCCCAGGACCGAGCCCTGTGGGACTCCACTCGTGACTGATCGACAGTCTGACTTGGAATCCACAACTTTCACTCTGTGGGTCCTGTCTGCGAGCCAATTTGTAACCCACCTAGTGATGTAAGGACTGATGCCTAATTTGGTGAGTTTATCAATGATACCAGAGTGGGAAATGGTATCAAAGGCCTTGGCTGGGTCAAGGTAGGCTGTGTGCACTGCCTTACCCTCATACATAGCCTTGGTGACTGCCTCAAAGAAGTCAACCAGGTTCAGCAGGCAGGATCTCCCCTTCACAAAGCCAAACTGTGTGGGGTCAAGAGTTTAAAGATTGTCTATATCATTGTTAAGCAGGTCCATGAAGATGCGCTCCATAGTTTTGCATAACAGACTCGTTTTTTTCAGACCTGTTTTATCAGACTTCTAACATTTTGGGTCTTATTTACCTTCTATAATCTATTTGTTTTATTGATCTTAATATGTCTATCCCATCTCTATTAAATCAAGCAACTCTTCCTTTAGATCATTTTCTTCTAAACTGAGGGCACATTCTTTGTTCTCTATTTCCTGCAGGCATTCTACAGAAAGTTCCAGAATATCATCTTGTGAGATATTCTCTTCCAGCTACATTCTGTCTCATCTGTTGCTCTTTCATATGGGAACTTATTGACCTATCACTCCACAACATTGACTGCATCAAGAATCACTATGGTTTCCTGTTCCTTCCCTTGCTGTACAACTCCAAATTAACATCACCATATCCTCATGTAGCAAATGATCAGATGCTTCCTGCTCCATCTGTTTCTCCTTAATATGGGGACTTGTTTGTCCATCATGCTGTGATGTTACTCAAGTTGGATTTTGTATACTAAATACTTGGCTTTGCAAGTAATCCATAACTTTAGTTTTTATTTCTTTAATTTCTCCATTACTAATCCACTTTTTCTTCTTTCACCTTTTGTTTACTAATTTTATATACTGAAATTTTTCATATCTGGATGGCTTTGCCGATATTTCTCTTTAAATAACTTTTTTGCTGCTTTTCTGGTATTGATTATTTTTTTTCCTTTGATTAAATATTGCAGCATATTAAATCTCTCTTCCCCAGTTCACATTTCTTCTTCAGATATCTCCAGCTCCATCTCTTTCTCTTTAGTTTGAGGACTCATTTTTCCATCATGCTCTGATGTAACCTGTGTTAGATTTTCTACACTAAATCCTTCAATTTGCAGGTATTCAATAATTATGTCTTCTATTTGTTTAACTTCTACTTTACTAATCTTATGTTCTTCACCCCCCCCCCCGTGATCTTATTTTTGTATTGCAAAATTTTCCATATCTGGGTACCTTTGTCTGTATTTCTCTTCAATTATCTTTAGAGATGCTTTTTTGTACTGATTAGTCTGGTTTTCTGCATTACATACATATTGCACCATATCAAATTTATTTTTCTTTCCCATGTTCATGTTTCTTTTTTTATACCTTACAAAAATCTCTAGGTTTTGTCCTTTATATTTCCACATTTCCCCTGTCGCTTCTTTTTCAAGCCCCAACATTTCTTTGTCTATGTAATGTTTTCATGGATCTGTTGTATTACCGAATAAAATTTACAATTGAAACTTTTGATAGTTTGCCTTGTGTAAGTATTTTTTCTCTAATTTCTATCTACTTGAATATCTTCTATCAGGAAATTCTAGGCTTCTTGCATAATAGTAACAATACATTATTTCTTCCTTATCCTCAATAGTTCACTGTAACATCTTTATGGCTGTTTTTGGCCTATCAGGTTTTGTGGACTGCTACTAACTCCATCATAGCAATGTTTCCATGTCTTGAGGTCATTTTTTCCAGTCCTGGCACTAGTGTGCATACCAGGATTGGGCACTTTGTTTTTAATCCTGGGACTTGTGTACCCAGCTCTCTTTTATATTTTTAACCTACCTCTGCCCATGATATATGCTATACAACATAGAGTCTATATATCAGTGTCTCCTTGGTGTGATTTTGTAAAAACAGGTTTCACCATGTGAAGGTATACACAAAGACTTGGGGATAAATTCTGTGCCAGGAGTACTAATCTTCTATTGTTGCTGATTTTATCATCTCTCCATTTAGACCATTGGGATATGAAAGATACAATGTAAACAAACATGTTCAGTGTCCAGAATATCTAAAAGCTGCATATGCTTTTCTTTGAAAGAAAACAAGTACATAGTGACTATATTTTGTTTAAATACAATTTTTGTAACACTTGTGTTAAAATGCATAAATAGTTAAGAAATAGAGGAAACAACCAATGCAGAAATCCAAAAACACTGCAGAGATATATTTTTAAACAGAATGCGTGAGCACACACACAAACAGAGGGATACATATAGGCTTACAGACAACTGATACTCGTATCTGATGTCATGTGACAATAGCGGCATAGTCATTTTTTTAATCTTTCTGTGAGTGTTTGAGAAAATTCCTGTTGGGTAATTTTCTCAAGTACACATGCATGTAACTGTAATAGAGGTACGATTGCTGAATCCTATACAAATGCAGTGTATAAGCATATACACAAGTGCATGGATTGTGCCATCCCCAACAGAACCAAGATGCTATCCTCCAAAAAAAGGAAGCCAATCTGGTGGTCCCCTACCATAAACAAACTCTACAACAGAAGGAAGGAGCTGTTGCAAAAAAAAGAGTAAAATCCCCTGATTGCAGGAACTCCCTGGTCAACCTCAATAAGAAGATGAGATCCCTCATAAAATCCTCAAAAGCTAGTTATGAAAATAAAATTGCCACCAATTCTAAAGACAACCACAATGCATTCTACAGCTATGCCAAGAATCTCAATGGTGACACTCAGATCTGCTCTGAGCTACAGGACAATGGCACTAGATATACAGAACCAACTGATAATGCCAACATCCTGGCAGATAGGTTCAGTGCAAACTTCACCCCCCCCCAAAGGGCCCATCACTATACCAGAAGAATGCAAAGCCTCTGTAATCACGACTGCAGAAGTAAAGACCACACTCTCCAAAGCCAAGAACGCAGCATCCATGGGACCTGACAATATCCTAGGCTGTGTTCTGCACAAACTAGTGAACAAACTGGTACCCCACCTAAGTACCATGTTCAATTCTAGCCTCACTTCAGGCTTTGTGCCTACTGAATGGTGCACAGTGATGGTTATCCCACTCCACAAAGGGGGTGCCACCATGGACCCTGGGAACTGCCACCCCATTAACCTAAAGGGTCTGGTCTGCAAGGCTGTGGAAAGTATCATGGAGCTTATAAACAAGGACATAGGTAACCTCCATACCCTAGACCCCACTCAGTTTGGGTTTGTAAAAGGTAGGTCATGTCTTCTAAACCTGATGGACTTCTTTGAAGCAGTCACCAGAGCCATGGATGAGGGTAAGATGGTACACACAGCCTATCTTGACCTCGCCAAGGCTTTTGACACCATCCCCCTCTCTGAAATTATAGATAAACTCACTAGACTGGGAATAAATCCCTATGTCACAAGATGGGTGACCAACTGGCTCACTGACAGAACCCACAGAGTGAAAGTAGCCAACTCCAAATCTAACTTCAGACCAGTGACAAGTGGAGTACCACAGAGCTCAGTCCTGGGTCCTCTCCTGTTTGGCATCTACTTCTCAGAAGTCCAGGCTAATACAGCAGGTCTTCGGCTAATGAAGTTCACAGGTGACTGTAAGCTAGGTGCCACAATAGAATCGCCTAATGATGCGGACATTCTACAAAGGGGCCTCACTGAGACTGATGCTTGGTGTCAAAGTCATGGCCTCAAGCTCAATGCCAAGAAGTGCATTGTCATCCCCTTTGGGAAAAACACTGTACCCATGAACTACCACACAGGTGGTAGCCTACTAAACACAAAGTGTGATAAGAGACCTAGGGACACAGGTGGACAGTAGTCTCTCCTTTGATAATCACATCGCCATAGTAGTCAGAAAATCCTTCTACATGGCACACTTCATCACAAAGGGGTTCACCTTCAGAAAAAAAGAGAGTTCATTGTTCCTCTCTACTCAACCCTCATCAGGCCCATTATAGAGTACAATGCCCGGTTGGCATGTACCTCACAAGACATCTACAACAAATAGGCCACAGAAATACCTCACTAAAAGGACTACCAGCCTCAAACAGATGACATACACAGACCATCTCAAAAAATTCAAGCTCTACTTCGCTTATTGGCTACTCAGAGACAACCTCTGCCTAACATACAAAGCCATGTGAAACCCAGATCTGTTGGACATGTTACACTTAAAGAAACCCCAATCCCGCAGAGCCACACACTCCAGGGACCTAAACCTTGCCACCACAACAGAACATGCTGGAGGGATATATTCCTGTCCCAGAGACTTCCCATGCTCTGGAACAGACTACCCATTCATGTCAAGCAAAGCTCCTCATTAGCCCTCTAAGAAAAATCTCAACAATCAGATGGGAAATAGAAAATTCACCCTGGGGATCACTTCTGTGGCTCTGCTAGACAGGGATGCAGGAAAATAAACTTCTTGGGTGGCGAAAGCCAGGGAACCTTTTTTGGCTAGGCTTATATAGGCCCCATGCGATAGCCTAGTACCTACCTATGAACCTAACTGCTGTATCATATAAAAGACAGTTAATTGTCCTTTAACCTCAGTGCTGTGATTCATTCTGAGTTACTCTGCAGAATCATTCAGTTTCTATATTATAACCATTTTCTTCCATTATATTTTCTTGCAATCTCTTCTCTCATCTCTGCTGCCTCCACCCATGGTCACCAGTTATTTTTCTCAGAGTATCTGTCTCTAAAGTTGTAATATATTGTCAGTTATCTGTAAGCCCATATGTACTCCTATATCTATATATATCTATAAATCTGTATCTATATGTGTGTGTGTATGTATGCATATATACACACACACACACACACACGAGTGTGTGTGTGTGTCAGTGTGTGCGTGTCAGTGTGTGCGCACACGCGCGTGTGTTTCTGTTAAAAATGTATGTTTGTACTGTTTTCAGATTTCTGCATTGACTGATTGCTGTATTTCCTCACTATTTATGTATTTTAAAACTCCTCCTACAAAAATTAAATTTAACCAAAATATATTCACAATGTAGCTGCATTTCCATACTACAGCTTTATTCTCCAGGATGTTAATAAAAATGGTGACTGTCCAGTGGACTTTCCCATCAGCACAATAAAATAAATAACAGCCTGATTGACAGTTCTGGCTTGCAATTGCAAGCCAGGATTAAACTATCAAGTAGATTATCATGACAACTGTCAAAGAGAGCTGAGATTTTATGAAGACAATTAGATACTTGTGTCTACATTGTATTCACCTGGAATCCACTTGTGGCAGATTGTTTGCTGTCAGGCCCTTTGATTAGAAGACTTCTGTCAAGTTTGATTGAGATCAGCTAAAGTAACATTTTCATTTCTTTCTCTATACCTCTAATGGCTAAAGCCAAATATTGATGGTTTGAAATAGGTGAGGATGAAATTGACATCCTCAACCAAGGGTTCAGCCACAGAGCTAGTGCGGGTATGGTGAATGCATAACCAGTTTTTAGGAAACAAAATTTGTTGTGTATTTTCCATAGCTAATACATCTAAAACACAAAATTAGATTTTGATCATGAAGCAAGAAAGCCTCACAATTTGATGAAGTACAATGGAAGACGAAGGATAGGTTTTGGGTCAAAAGTCCCAAAAGAGGAGTGCTGATGCGCCTGACTAGGACAGTTTTAGTTCGTAGCTAGTATGCTTGGTGAACAAATGAAAACATCTGGAACAGAAAGGGCACCATTTTACGGCAGAATTGAAATATATCCATTTGTTGTTACATATATACTGAATGAAATCAATTATGACACCAGCCTTAATGGCATACTTAGTTTCATCACATGATGAGCAAAAGAAAAAGTATAGTTGTGTAAGTAACTCGCAACAGTAGATGTTCAAGTAAAGCACTGTTGCAGTAGTCTAAGCTATATTGGTCATATCCTGCCCAGGATAGGACATCCTGACAGTTTTCAAAGCTTTAGGGTAGTGGTGTCAAACTCACAACCATCTGACCTCAAGCAGCCCCCAAACCACCATAATTATAGATGAAGGTAGTGGCAGTACTACTTTTCCAGCTACACTACCTGCATTTCTTTTTGAAATGGAAATTGTGGTCTTTACTTGCATTTGCTAGTCCTAATACAGCACGAGTGGTCATTCGAGTTTAAGAACCCAGCTTTAGGGAATCATCCATGTGCCGTGATCTCTGAACAGGTCAAGTACAGTGGTATGAGGTCAGTAGTTAGGGCAGCACCAAACCAGCTGTGTCAGCTATGCATGTGCTAGGAGGAAGAAAAATGGAAACTTGGAAACTATCCCCACCTTGACATAAAATATAATAAAAGAAGGGGGTGGAAGAAGGTTGTTCCTACTGTAACAGTGATCTATTTGAACATCTACTATTATAGATTCATAGGTTCATTCTAGGCTGACAACCACAGGGGCCTTTTTAAGCCTAACCATGCATCCTAAATGTATCTGAGAAGTTTTGGTTCCCTAGAGTTATTTTAAGACGTACGTGTAGGCTTGGGCGGTCAAGCATTTACAGGCTGCCTCTGTCCAATAGAGACATAAGTGCATGACAAGGGGTGAATTTCTAATTCCCCTCCCACTGGCCCAAGTTGCATATGAATTAGGTTAGGAAAGAACTCTAACTTATACACTTTTTGGCACTGAGTTTTAGAATAAGTCTGGGACTCCAGTTACTTGGCTTTGTCAGACCCTCTTGGAGGATATTAGTATCCTGTGGGAATTTTATTTCTGCACCTAGTTTGAAATGTTCTGCAAATTTGGTCAGGCAGAGGCCCTTGCCATTGATCTTGACCTCAAAGTAGTAGATTCCAAAAAGGAATGGACCCAGCATAGAACTCCTAGGAACTCTGCTTGTGAACAGTCTCTTTGTGGTGAAGGATTCCCATATCCTAACTTCTTGGGTCCTGTATATGAGCCAACTGGCTATCCCTTGTGTGGCATAGGGGTTTACACCTAATTCCATGAATTTTCTCCTCAATGCCCAAATGGAGTATTCTGCCAAATGCACTGGCCAAGTTAAGGTAGGCAATATGGACCATTTTGCCCTCGTCCATTGCTTTGGTAACATTCTCAAAGTAGTTCATCAGATGGGGTATGAATGACCTACCCTTCACAAAACCATACCAGACTGGATCCACTGTCAGAAATGATTAACACTGACATGGAAACCTTCAAAGATAATTCTTTCCATGTCTTTGCTTGAGACTAGTTAGACTTACAGATCTGTAGTTAACAAGGTCTGTAGATCGCCAACCCTTATGCATAGGAATGGCCATAGCAGTTCTCCATTTGAATGACCTGAAGTTTGTCTGCAGGGTATCGTTAAATAGTAAATCTAGTGGTCCTAATAGGTCATGTTTCATGATATTTAGGAGGCATACTGGGATATTATCAGTGCCCATTGATGCAGTGTTCTTTGCCTTGGAGAAGGTTTTAAAGACCATTTGGGGGAGTTCTATTGAGACTGTATTTCCTTATAAGTAGCTAGGGAGGGGAGAGGGGTAAAACTGGAGCTAAACTTGTAAGCCAGTAGATTTGCTACATCTTCCATCTCAGTGTAGGTGGCTCCATTTATAATTAGTTCCACACATTGTTCTGTAATGTCTTTGAGATTGTAAACATAGCAAAAGAAAGCCTTTTTGTTGTCCTTGGCCTAGGAGCCTATTTTCACCTCAAATGTGGCTTTGGTAGACTTGATTTGCTTGTTTAGATTGAAGAAAAGAGCTTTTATCTTGTTAGGTATTGCACTTCCTAACTTTTGCCACAATTTTCTTCCTTCTGTTATACATCCTACTGATGTTGGGATTCCACTACGGTGGCTTGTTTTTCAAGTTCGTTCTGTGCTCATTGGTAGGCACAGCTGTGACTATGCAACTATCAATATAATTAGACAGGATTTCTGTGAACAATTCTGCATGAGGGAGTTTGAAATTTTGTCAGGTTATCACTTAAGATTATATAACACCACTGACCACAAACCACTGACTGTAATAAAGTGACAATCAGGAAAAACAAATTTATTTTATTCTCTAGTGCTTCAGTGTTTCCACCTTCAAGGAATATCAAACAGTAAAACTACAAACCAAACTTGCCTATATAATACATTCAATTAACAACACATGCCTACTAATTACACAACAATTTGTCTTAAAGCAAACACTTCCAATTTAATTCATTGCTGCTCATTTTAGGATGTTTCATAATAGTAATGGGTCCCTGTTACAGGGTACTGTTTTAGAAAGTGTAAAATGTTAAAGTATGGATGAAAATGTATTAAAACAAAAATTATTATATAAAGAAAGCATTTTTATTTTAAAATATAAAACAATTATACCTAATGGTCTTAACAATTAATTAAATTGGAAGTGTTTGCTTTAAGACAAATTGTTGTGCAATTAGTAGGCATGTGTTGTTAACTGAATGTATTATATAGGCAAGTTTGGTTTGTAATTTTACTGTTTGATATTCCTTGAAGGTGGAAACACCGAAGCATTAGAGAATAAAAGAAATTTGTTTTTCCTGATTGTCACTTTATTACAGTCGCCCATGAATATGGTATTAGGTTGATTAGTGAGTACCTCCAATAGGTTTAAGTATGTGTTACGCGTTTCCTGGGTCATGAAGGGAGACCGGTAGCTAGCAAGGGTATAGTATAGGACCTTGCCTATGGTAATTTGGATGTGAAGAAATTTAAGCCCATTATATAGTTTGACCAGCCTTGAGGAATGTTTTTTTATGTAAATCAAGATACCTCCTGCTTTAGTCCCTGCCTACACAGTAGCTGGTCTGTGTGAAAATCATTGCAGCCCTGCGCAGCAGTGGTGCTTTCTGCTGCTTTAAACCATGGCTTGATAACTGCACAAACATCTGCATTCTCCTGGGTGAGGACAGCTTGGAGGGAGTGGAATTTATTGTTAAAACTCCTGGCATTGAGCAGTAAAACCTTTAGGTTTTCATGGGTTGTCTTCTATTTATACTGTGGCATTATCCTTAGAGAAGGTACAGTGGTATGTTCATACTGGTCTGGGACCCATAGTCCCAAAGTTCTATCATGTGTCTCTTCATATACTGAAGAGAAGTACATCTCAGGTCATTTATACCCACATGGACTATAACTGAGTCATACTGGTATTTGTGGTCCAATGACCTAATGCATGAACTGACAGCTCCTGACCAGATAGTCATCTGGCCATGACTTTCGCCTTACAAAGTGGGAAATTTGTGTGTCGCACAGTAGTGATTCCTATGACCAAAATGTTGGGTTATATGGTGGACTGCCTTATGGGCTTAGAAGTTGAGGCTCCATGAGATGCGAGGATGCAGAGGATATTTGCTGTAGATGTAATGTCTGGGAAGTCTTTGGGGTTTAGGAAGATTACATTTAAGAGCCTGAGCAAGTGAATATCTGTGTGTCTGGTCCATACTGTGTGTGGTGGGTGCTGTGTGTCCATTACTGACAACAAAAAGTGGTATTATGAGTGCTTATATTTGAGAGCTTTGCATCTAGTGACATTGTGAGAAGATAGCTCACGTATACTTCATTGGTTTAATCAGTTTAATAATTAGTCTGTAAACTGGAGAAATTGCTACATTGCCTCAAGACTCGCACATCAACCAAACTGACTGGAAAGAGAGAGAAAGTTCACATCCATGGTTAAATGATTTTTTTAATGTGATCAAAAGGTTGTTGTAAGAGTATACAGTGAAATCAAAAGCATCCAATACAAAACTCATGGGGCAGTGCTTGTCATGCATAAACTAGCTGCTCATTATGTAACCAAGTACTAAGGGAGTTTCAAAGTAGTGTTATTTGGAAAATGTCAATTCTGGCACATGCATCAGGGTACTGCTAAACCTGCTGTGCAATGAGTGGATTCATGCAAAAATGATGAATTTATAGAGCCAGAGAAGTCTGAATAAACAGAATAAATAGTCCTCTGCCTAATGGAAAAAATCCCACTTAAAGCCTTCCTGAATGATTACTATTTCAGACAGACCAGACTACCTTCTATTGCCACTAAAATGCAGACCTATGTCTTCTTAATATAAAACCACACCAGAGTTGGCCTAAAATGAATACTAACAGGACAATTATACAAACTAGATAAAAACACACACTTCGTAAATGACTACAAAGCAGAGAAACCAGCAGGAAGATCAGTGAAAAACAATGGCACTTTACAATGAAAAAGTAGAGAAAAATATTATAAATCATACAGAAATACAGCAGCAGCATCTTTAATAACTTGTAAAAGTGTAAAAACTCAATTTAAAGTACTTATGTGACAGCATAGCACTAGATTCAAGCCAAATACCCAGGAAACAGTAGAGTGGGGACACAGCATTTATGAGCTCTGTGAAAATGAGTCAAGAGCAAATGTAACAAATTTATAGAGGCAGAGAAAACTGACTTAACAGACTAACAGCCCTCTGATATTTGCTAAAAATTTAATCCACCCCTTAGAGCCTTTTTCAGGCAATGCCAGATTAACAAACAAAATTAGCAATTTAGCAAATAAAACACAAAGGAACCTAAAGGTGTTGCTGTTCAGTGATAACCTTAAAAAACTCCATAGCCTACAAGCTGTCCTCACTCTGGAGGATATAGACATCGGTGCCATTGTGGAGGCGTGGTTTAAAGCCACAGAAAGTACTCCAGCTGTGGAATGCTTTCATGTCTTCCACACAATTACCCAATCAGCTGCACAGACAGGGACTAAAGCTGGAGGTGTCTCGAGCTGCATTAGCAACAAATATACCTCGAGGTTGGTTAAACAGAATGATGTCTTGGAGTTCATTCACACACAAATCACGCTAGATAAAGTGGCTTACCATATCCTAGCAAGCTATAGGTCACCATCTATACCACAGGAATCCCATAACTTGAAACTAGACCTGCTAGACACACTCATCATGCAACCAAATACCCAATTCATGGGAGACTTCAACTATCTCTCTATAGACTAGGAAACACGCACAGTCTCAAACATACATACAAAATGTTTCCCAGACTTTATTAACAAATACCCTTGACCAGATAGTGCACACTCCAACCAGAGGTTTAAACATACTGGACCTAGTACTCACCAATATGGGAGAGTGCTGCACACCCTCCCCCATTTCAAGTCCTCATTATTGAAATCAGATCACAAAGCTGTCTACTTCAAAATAAAAATCAACACAGAAAACACGCAAAACCTTAACAGTTAAGCACTATTTTAAAGCAAACTACATTCTATTAAGTAACAGCTTGTCAAAATTCAATGCCCTTCTAAACCCTGAGTTCACAGCAACCTATGTGGAATTGTTCTCAGAAACCACGCACAACCATGTAAATGGCTGCTGGACCGATCAGAGGTAAGCCCAAAACAAACCACACTGGTGGAATCATAACCTTAGCATGGTACATAACAAAAGGAAAAAAGTCATGGCCAAAATCAGAAACAGCATTTCACACAATGACAAGAGATCACTAATTAAGCTAAACAGGAAACTGAGAGAACCAACTAAATGCAGCAAGGCCATTTACGAGGTCAAGATAGCTTCTCAGGCAAAAGTCAACCACAAGGCCTTTTACAGCTATGTCCAAAACCTTAAAGGTAACACATCGCAGTGTACTGAATTGGTGGCAAATTGTAACACCTTTACAGAGAAGAGACACATAGCAAATTTGCTGGCAGACACATTCAATTCTAAATTCACCCCCACACACACACTCTTCCCCTACCCCTCCATGAAATCCCTACTAGTATAACCCCCCTCCCCAACTACAGCATTTGCTAACTCCAAAAACACAGCCTCAGTGGGCCCAGACAATATCCTGGGTTGCCACCAAATTAGGTTGAAACATGACCTATCAGGACCACGAGTCATTTTTCAACTACAGCCTCAAAACAGGCTATGCACCCCTTGAATGTAGGACTACAAAGGATATCCCTTCTTCACAATGGTGGACTATCAACCAACCTCAGAAACTAAAAATCCATCAGTCTGAATAGTCCAATATGCAAAGCCACGGAAAAAACTATCACTGAAATGATCAACAAAGTCACTGACAAACTACAGATGTTGGATTTAAACCAGTTTGGTTTTGTTAAGGGATGGTTATGCCAACTTAACCTGATAGACTTCTTTGGGAGGGTCACCAAGGAAATGGATGAGAGGTAAATGGTGCATACCATCTACCTAGACCTGGCTAAGGCATTCAATACAATACCCCAAACTCAGGTGTTGCTGACAAACTCACCAAACTAAGCATAAATCCCTACATAGCACTCTGGATTGCCAGCCTGCTCAAACATAGGACCCCAAAAGTCAGGACTGGTGAGACCATCGCCACCAAGAGACAGTCACCAGCAGAGTACCTCAAGGCTGAGTGCTGGACCCACTCCTGTTTGGCATCTACTTCCCAGAGGTCATGCTAATGTCAAGATATCTGCAAATTGGGAGCTATCAGATTCCCCCATGATACTAACAACTTGCAGGAGGGTCCAAAACAGACAAATGACTGGTACCAAGCTACAGATTAAAATTCAATACCTAGAAGTGCATTATAGTGATTTTTGGGGAAAAGACCACCCAGGTTAAATACTCCATTGATAAGACAACCCTAAGAGTTGACACAATAGTTAAGCATCTGGGAACATATGTATACAGTAATCTAGCCTTTGGCAAGCATGCAGCATGGGTAGTAAGAAAATCTTTCTATGATGCCAAGCTTATAAGTAAGAGTATGGCATCCAGGTCCAAGGAAGTTATAGTACCACTTTCTTCAGGCATTATTAGACCCATCATTGAGTACAATGCCCCCTTCAGCACTTACCTGACTGGCCATATGCATCAGTTGGAATGTTCACAGAAGTTCCTCATCAAGAAGATCCTTGATATTAACACACTGTCCTATACAGATTACCTTAAAGTTCTGTCTCTGTACTCAGGCTCCTATAGGTTAATGAGAGGTATCTATGCCTGGCATATAACAGATCTGCTTTGAAAGATGGAATTACTACAATCAAAATTGATATAATAATGGAGATGAAAATCCTGAATATTTACAACACTGACACTTTAAAATACCGGTGTTGATAACATTGAAATGTAAGCTACACGTGTGATGTTTTTCTCTCTCCACCAGTGCAGTATACAATCAAAGTAAATGTGTACCCTTTTGAAAAGAAAAACATTTTAATTTTTTAAGTTCAAGTGCTCTAATGTAAAATTAATTTAATAACTCACAGTGCGGTAAGCAAATTTTTGACATCTTCAGCAATATTGCTATAGGATTCTAAAACTCGATCATACTATATTCAACAGTTTTTCTGCAAATGTACACCATTCACTACAGATGCTCTGTCCTACCATTTATGAATGCATTTATACTTAAAAGCCCAATGATTTTTAACCTGCATTATTTCCTTACTTTTTGTGAAAATGTTGTGGAACAAAAAGAGTCTGAAGTCCCTGGAACATCAAATGTAACAGCCACCATATTACTAAAGTATGTACTAGTGATCTTTAAAAGGACAGCCATCAATATGATCAGCTTGTGTTTACTTGACGTATAACTTTTCAATATGATGAAACATGATCATATGAAATTTCAGTGTTGTCAATAGTCCGGATTTTCTTCTCAGTCATATGCAATTTGTGATTATAGTAATTCAACCTTTCAAAGTAGATCCCATATAAAACATCCTCAGATCCAACCCTGATGGATCTTTTGCACATTTGCAAAATTAATAGAACCAGGAACACTAGATCCAGGGATATAAACTTTGCTTGCGACATAACTAGTACAGGCCAATAAGACAGATACGCATCTCAAAGGATCCCCACACTGTGGAACAGGCATCCCATCCATGTGAAGCAGAGTCCATCCCTAACCCTATTCAAACATAATCTTGTCCAGTGGATGGAAAAATCAAAAAATTTCCCCCCAGTCTGGTCCCCATGTTCCTAATAGACAGAGGCCAACTGTAAATATTCTCTAACTAACCTACCCCCCACTAAACCTTTAGGAATCTCCTAGGTAACATACCCCATCCAAGTATATGCCCATATTACATGGGATACAATTTAGTTGAGATTCAAGGCTAGGTTTATAAAGGCCCTGGTGATCATTAGTCTAGTATGGAAGCTTATTTCAGACTATGTTGATCTGCTAGTTCCCAAACAACCATGACTAATTTGCAAAGAAGGTAGAATCTGGATCTCCCCTGTTTATATAGCACCTTACTCTGGAATGGTCTGTGATTACAAGTAGAGAGCCTGGAATCCAAATGTGGTTCAGAGATATGAAAACAATTATTAGAGCCATCATTTATTTGAAATGTATGTACTTCAGTTTCCCCTATTTGCTCCGAAGACCCTTAACTTTCACCAACCATTGGATACAGCTACAAAAGCAAGATCTCTGGTATCTGTGGTTAGACACTGAGTATGGGTTGGAAAAGAAGACCTGGGTTGTAAAACAGCTGACTTACCCCACTAGAGTAACTCCCTTTTTATAAACCCCATCACTTGAATCTGAAAATGCAGTGAGTGCTAGTGATGAGTACAAACTAATCTGATGATTCCAGTGAATTTTCTTCATGAGAAGTTTGTCTCAAGGAGTAATGAGAATAGTAGATGCCATGAAACCTAGGATTCTGACATATTGCCTGTCCGATTCCACCATTTAGGTGGAAAATGTCAAACTGTTCCCTGTAACATTCCACTTTGTCCTGAGGAGGAAAAACCCTCATGAGGGGATTTATCCAGGAGACATCCCAGAAACACTACCCTGAGAGACAGAATGAGAAAAGACTTCTTTATGCTCACTTCAAATCTGAGACTAAGAATAAGATTTTTTTTTTTTTTTACCCAAGTCAGAGAAGCTTAACACCTTGCAAAAGAATGCAAAAATAAGGCAGCCATTTAAATATGGAAAACATGTGAATGCCCTGCAACCTATAATAGGTGTTTACAGATGTGAGGCACTTAATAAACACAGTCTTGGAGTTGTTGACAACCCATATGGTAAAGCAGAAAATAGAAATTGTACACCAGACATGGAAAAATATAAAATATTTCTGAAATTTGTGAACTGAAATGTAACAACTATCTTTAAATCCAGAGTTACTAAACTGAAAAGTGAAATAAAAGGCAACAAACTGTACAGAAAAAACAGATTTTATGACTTTGGCATCAGAAAGATTCTTGAAAAGAACCTTTTTCTGGTTTGATCTGAGGGAACAGGATCCATCACTAACTGAGATACCGTTTGATCTAGGATAGGAGGAATCAGGAAGGTTTGATTGCATGGGTGCAGATTAATCCATTGAAAAGAAAGATGAGAGTTCCACTGCCCATTATAGCTTTCGTAATGATTCTCAGAACCCAAGTGTCTGAGGATAACTTTTGCCACAGAGAGAGAGAGGTGAATACCTAGAACTTTGGGAAAGCTTTACTGGAATGCCATGGTGGGGGAGAGGCGAAAAATATGAAGGCGCATATATTCAGTTTGCTTTTTCAGATGGTCCTTGGTCCTAGAAATCATCTTTTTTTAAATCATCTTGCCATTCCTTTGTGAAATTTTGCTTGCCTGTGCCTTGATAAGATTATTTATTCTGTTCCATACAAATGGAACCCAAACTAGTGGGAAAGTTTCTATTATATTTCAGCGTGGAGGGTTGAAAAATCTGGAAACCCCCCTGGATTAACTTTCCCTATTCATCAAACCCTTTAAGAACCTCAGCAGATGAAGGACCAAATAATGGCTCTTTATACCAGGGATTATTCAGGATCTCATCTTTGACATAATCTGGTAAATTCTGAAATGTAGCCACACAAATGTTCTAATCACTGACCCAGTGGCAGCCCCTCTAGTAACAGTATCAGCAGTATCATAACATTTTATAGAGTGCTTGATTACCTGAGACACAGAAAATAGTAAAGAATTCAGAGGCATATATGTTGCTGAAGAAGGGATGTCAGCAATTAACTTTCTTCTCTTGTCAAAGGAAGCCAGCAGGAATTTGAGTATGTGCGCCTGACAATTCACTATTTTAAAGACTAAGGTGGAAGTATAAAATTTCTTCCCAAGCCTATCAAAGACTTTTCCATCTTTGTCAGGAGCAATGGGGTTTAGCTACCAAAACATGTCTGGCAGAATATAGTTTTGACAGAAAAATCACAGTAGGGTCTAGGATCTAGACCTTGCAAAAAAGAAAAAGAAGCCTGTGGGTCTGAGAAATCTTATATAATTTAACAGACTTCTTGGGGCCAGATGTCTGAATGCTAAACAAACTGCTGGCTGCTAAGAAAGTATAATCTAATACTGGAAAAAACAAGAGGAACAGCTGCAGATTCAGGAAAATCCACCTGCAACAAATCACATTATCTCTGTTGGGATGGTGGTATTTCCTTCAGCTCTCTGAAATAACTTCTTCATTCTAACACCAGTATCAGAAAAGGATAACCCTTCAGGTGAGAAATCTTTAGAAAAACTTTCCTCAGAGTTTGATTCTCCATCCTTCTGGGATAGGGACCTGGGAATCAAAAGCTAAATCGAATTTCTGTCCCTCAGACTGAAAACCATTTCCTTTTTAAATTCAAAGACTCAGAATGCCAAGATTAAAAGTCTTGAAGCAAACACTTATCAAAACCCTTCCAATCTTCCCTGTCTGATCTGTGTGATACTGGAAAAGAAGAATGTCTAAATGTGTGTTTCTTTTCATACGAGACTCCACAGGAAAACAACTGAGCTGATGAATGGTCCTTTCCCTAGGATTCAAGCTCCTCAGAGCGGCTTTTGCAAAAGGACAACATCCAGTCCTCCTCCAATGACAAGTATGGTTCTCTCTTGCTTGAAGTGGACATACAAAGAGCTACAGAGGACATGCCTGCTTCTCAGTCTTCAGGGGCTACCTGAAGAGCAACATCATAAGGACCAAGTGGAAGTGATGAGCACTCTAATGTACATGAAATGGCTACAGGAGTCTATAGGGTGTGGTCTGCATTGCTCTGACTATCACTCATCTCTGAATTTAATTTTGATTTGAAGCTCTCTATTTAAGATTTGATCACTTATATTTAGTATCTGATTCTAGTATTACATTAGTTTTGTTTTATTTTTTCTGTTCTGTTGGAGATTTAAGAGTAGCTCCCATCCCAGTCCTTGTTGTGTTCTTAAATTTGGTAGCTTTTGAGTTGCCCGCCCCTACTATAAATCTTATTTTGGACACTCGTCCCAGTCCCATCTCATCAGCTTATTCTACTGATTAGAGAGAGATAATTTTTGAAGGCTCACCCTCCCCCCTTGGTTTCTCAACCTTAAATTATCGTGTTTCATCCTTTCCCAATTAGCCTAAAAAAATTGCACTTTATTCATCTGCTTTAACTGTATTTGTGTTTGTTCCTACATTATTACTTTATTTTGCTTTTGCTGCCTGTTCTTAAAAGTACTCAATTGCATTTATTCTGCTGCATTTATTACTGCTTGTTAGTAGCCTGATTAAATTGTAACTGTTATTCTAAGTCTTTTGGTTTAAGCACTTAGGCTTCAGGCCAGTTATTTTACATTAAGAAGGGTTCTGGTATGCACTCTTGTGGCAGAAGAGGTAGTGTACATCCTTCTAAGTTTGGGAATTGCTGGTTGAAGGCTTAGTGTCTGCTATTCTAAAAAAAAGTGTCTTATTTCTGGTTTAAGCCCTTGGGCTTCAAACTAGTTATTTTACATTAAGAAGGTTTGTGGTCTGCACTCTTGTGGGAGGAGAGGGTAGATTCTGTCTTTCTGAGCTGGGAATTGCTGGTTAAAGGCTTATTGTGCCTGCTTATTTGAACTGTTTCTTACTGAAATTGATGCACCTTGTTTGCTGTAGCATAGACTAGATTCAGATCTTCTGAATCTAGCTTTGTTTGTGTAACTTGAGCAGTAATCCAGGCCATCTTTGCTGGAGAAGGTTCCCCCTGCATCCTAATGGCAGGAGTGTACAGTTAGAACTTGTCTGATTGAACATGTACACAGACAACCCTCTACTACCACCAGCTAGGAACACAATATGTGAGAGATGCAATCACATTAAGAACCTAGAATCCTTGCTGTCTCAGTCACAAGCCAGTACATCTGGCACCGAGAAGGTTGTCTGCACAAACACTACAAAAGCCACACCTCAGACACCACCCACATCTGTACAACACACTCCTACATATGCGGGGTTCTCAACAAAAACATATCTACACAAGAGAGACTTCCGAAGCAAAAACACACACACACACACCACAACCCAGAGCACCAAGTATCACACATAGTACACACGTCTGTGTCTCACAGCCTCTAAGGCCCAACCACAAACCCAACATACTAGTCATAGGAGACTCTATCGTGAGACAAACAGATGTGCCTCTCACCAGGCCATACAAGGAGAAAGTCACAGTAAGTTGCTTGTCAGGTGCTAGAATCCACCATATCATGCACGCACTCACGTCTCTTAACAGGTACTGTTATGACTCTGTCATAGTCCATGTTGGTGTGAATGACTTGAGACATATCTCTCTGGACTAAATGAAGAGAGACATGATTGAGCTCAGTGAATGTGTCCCAGGCAGATATGTCCCTGGCCTTAAGCAGCATCCTACCATCACCCAGAATGATACCTCACTACAAACAGAAAATGATGGACTTTTACAATTGGCTTAGTTCCTGGTGTCATTCCAAGGGAATCCAGTACCTGACAACCTAGGAGGAAATGATTGACAGACCACGATGCTTTGCCAGAGATGGCCTTCATCCATCTCCCCTGGGCTTTATGCTTCTAGCAAAGGCTCTTGCCTCCCCCATAGTGACTTTTTTAGGCAAAGTCATGAGCACAAAATTCCCAACATGAAAAATTCTTATAAACAAAATTTAAAGGTCATGCTGCTAAACGCTAGGAGTCTTAGCAGGAAACTGCACTCATTGCAAGCATTCCTTGCCCTAGAGGATGCTGACATTTGTGCAGTCACTGAAACCTGGTTCAAAGCTGTGGAGAGCACCCCAACCTTACCAGGTTGCTCATCCTACCATACTTTCAGACACCAGATGGAGGGCTACAAAGATAAAGGAGGTGGAGTTTCAATATTTATCAAAGACATACACATCTCCAGGCTGGTCAAACGGCATGATGCACAGGAGGCACTCCAAGTGCAGTTAACTGTTGACAAAACACCTATTCAAATCATAGATAGCTACAGAACTCCAACCAGGACTCAGGACGCCCACTCTACCTATCTGAATTTACTTGGATCCATCAATATTCAGTCCTCTACCCTAATCCTGGATGACTAACTACCCAGCCATAGAGAGTGGAAGACCTATTCTATCCCAAACATGAATGACCAGAGATTCCTTGACTTCATCAATGCCAGTGCATTGGATCAGTTGGTCGACACCCCTGTGAGAGGTGAAAATATCCTGGACCTGGTCCTAACCAACATGAGTAGCCACTGTTGCACTCCTACAGTGTCATCCTCCTTTGTAAGATCCGATCATAATACGTTCACTTTTGAAGTCACCATCTCCCCTGACACCTTCCTTGTCAAGGTCAAATGAAAAAAACTTTTCCAAAGCTGACTACAATCTCCTCAGAGCAGGTATAAGCAGCTTCACAGCCACCATCCCTTCAGTTGAAACTGGTACAAATGTCCAAGCCTACACCAAAAAAATATGAGAGCACCTACATAGCTGTATGGACTAAGCAATACCCGACAGGACCAAATCATCTTCCTCAAAGAAAAGTAAACCTGTCTTGGTGGACAACAGCAATAAACAAACTCTATAACAGAAGGAAATAATTTGCTGTCCAGAGCCAAGGAGGAGCAGGTGTCAAGTTGGAAGCAATCTCTCCTTTGTCTGAACAAGCAGATAAGGTCACTGGTGAAATCCTCTAAGGCTAACTTCAAGTCCAAATTGGCCACATCCACCAAGGACAATCACAAGGCCTTCTTGACATATGTCTGCAATCTCAAAGGCAACACCCAAATCTGCTCTAAACTGGTAGTCAATAACACCACATACACAGACGCCATAGATATAGCCAACCTGCTGGCAGACAGGTTCAGTGAAAACATCACCCCCCTTTGTCCCCCCCATCAGTAAATCAGGACATCCTCAGCACCTGCATCCTCCCGTCATCACCAGGGAACAGGTCCTTAATGCCCTCTCAAACTCAAAAAAATACAGTTCTCCATGGGACCCGATAACATCCCTGGCTGTATCCTACATGAACTCAGGCATGAGCTCTCAGCTCCATTAGACACCCTATTCAACAAAAGCCTGAGCATCGGCTTCACCCCAGCTGAATGGAGGACAGCCACTGTCATCTCTCTACACAAGGGTGGAGCGTCCACTGACCCAGGCAGTTATAAGCCCATCAGCCTAACTAACCTGATCTGCAAGGCCATGGAACGCATTATCATGGTCCTTACAAACAAGGACATTGGCAACATCCAAATGCTTGACCCCACACAGGTTGGTTTTGTCAAAGGGAGATTATGCCTGTTAAACTTGGTCGACTTCTTCGAAACACACCAAAGCCATGGATGAGGGGAAGACAGTGCACACTGCCTACCTTGACCTAGCCAAAGCCTTTGACACTATTCAACACTCAAACATAATATATAAACTCAACCAGCTAGGCATCAACCTGTATGTTACCAGATGGGTAGCTAACTGGCTTACTGATAGAACCCACTCAAAGTAGGGGAAGCCACCTCTAGTAGTAGACCCATAATGAGTGGTGTACCCCAAGGATCAGTCTTGGGGCCACTGCTGTTTGGAATATACATTTCTGAGGTGCAAACCAAAATCAGTGGTCTGTGGCTGACCAAGTTTGCAGATGACTGCAAGCTCAGCACAGTCCTAAATTCCGCTAGTGATGTGAACATCCTCCAAGAGGGCCTTACCCAAATTAATGACTGGTGACAGAAGAATGGCCTCAAACTGAATGCCAAGAAATGCATCATTATCCCCTTTGGGGAAAACGTAATCTCCACTACTTATCACAACAACAACAACATATACTAAGCATACAGTCAGTCATGAGAGACTTGGGCACCTAGATTGATAGCAACCTGAGTTTTGACTACCATGTTGCCTCGGTTGTATGGAAGGCTTTCTACATGGCCCACCTCATAAATAAGGGTATTTCATCCAGGAACAATGAGGTCATAATATCCCTGTACACCTTCCTTATCAGCCCCATTATCAAGTACAATGCCCTTCGGCATGTACCTTGTCAAGCACATGCAGCAGTTGGAGAGACCACAGTGGTTCCTGACCAGGAAAATCCAAAGTCTCAAACACCTATCCTACAAAGACAGGCTAAAAGCCCTGTCCCTCTACTCAGTCTCATACAGCCTGCTCAAAGGTGACCTGTGTCTGGCATACAAGGCCATTTCAGACCCAGCCTTGATGGAGTTGCTGCATATACATAAGACAAACTCCACTCACACAATCTGCATGCAAAGCCTTAACCTGGTCTGTGACATTAATATAACTTGTTGGTTCATAGGAAGGTACTAGGCTATCAGCCCAAAGGCCTAAGTAAGCCTAGCCAACAAGGTTCCCTGTCTTACACCACCCAAGAAAGTTATTTTCTTGTGCCCCTGTCGAGCAGAGCCATAGAAGTGATCCCCGGGGTGTATTTCCTATTTCACATCCACTCATCAAGATTTTTTTTGAAGAGTGCTAATGAGGAACTTTGCTTGACATAGATGGGTAAGCTTGTTCCAGAGTATGGGAAGTTTCTAGGACAAGAATCTATCCCTTCAGCATGTCCTGTCTATTGTGGTGACAAGGTTTAGGTCCCTAGAGCATGTAGCTCGGAAGGATTGGGATTTTTTTAGGTGTAGCATCTCCGACAGCTCTGGGTTTGGCTTTATATGTTAGGCAGAGATCACCTCGGAGTAGGTGATATGCTATGGAGAAAAGCTGGAGGGTTTTGAGACACTCAGTGTAGGGCATCTGTTTGAGGCCAGTAATCCTCTTTGTAAGGTACTTCTGTGGTCTTTCAAGCTGCTGCAGATGTCTTGTGAGGTACATTCCAAAAGGGGCATTGTACTCTATAATGGGTCTAGTGAGTGTCGAGTAGAGGGGAACAAGGACCTCTTTTTTCCTGGATGAGAACCCTTTTGTGATGAGGTGTGCCACATAGAAGGATTTCTTGACTACTGTGGCGATGTGATTATCAAAGGAGTGACTACTGTCCACCTGGGTCCCAAAGTGTCATCACACATTCGGCATTAAGTAGACTACCACCTATGTGGTAGTTCATGGGTACAGAGTTTTTATAAAAGGGGATGACGATGCACTTTTTGGCATTGAGCTTGAGGCCATTGCTCTGACACCAGGCATCTGTCTCATTGAGGCCCTTCTGTAGGATGACTCAACTATGGCTCCTAGTTTGCAGTCATCTGCAAACTGTATTAGCCAAAGGCCTTCTGTGTTAGCCTGTACTTCAGAGAAGTAGATACGAAACAGGAGAGATCCCAGGACTGAACCCTGTGGTACTCCACTTGTCACTGGTTTAAAGTCAGATTTGGAGTCTGCAACTTTTACAGTGTGGGTTCAGTGAGTCAGTTGGCAACCCATCTTGTGACGTAGGGATTTGTACCTAGTTTAGTGAGTTTAGCTATAATTCCAGAGTGGGGGGTGGTGTCAAAAGCCTTGGTGAGGTCAAGATAGGCTGTATGAACCATCTTACCCTCATCTACGGCTTTGGTGACTGCCTCAAAGAAATAAATCAGGTTCAGGAGGCATGATCTGCCTTTCATAAACCCGGACCAGAGTTTGGAGGTTACCAATGTCTTTGTTTATGAGGTCCATGATGATACGTTCCATGGCCTTACAGACCAGGCTTGTCAGGCTAATAGGGCAATAGTTTCTGGGATCAGTGGTGGCTCCCCCCTTTGTGGAGTGGGATAACTATTGCTGTGCACCATTCAGTGGGCACAAAGCCTGATGTGAGGCTATGATTGAACATGTTGCTTAGGTGGGGAGCCAGTTTATTCTGAAGTTCATGTGAAACACAGCCTGGGATGTTGCCCGGTCCCATGGATGCTGTGTTTTTTGGCTTTAGAGATTGCAGCTTTTACCTAAGTAGTTGTGATTACAGGGACTCTGTATTCTTCTTGTATAGATATGGGACCTTTGAAGGATGAGAGGGTGGTAAAGTTAGCAGTGAACCTATCTGCCAGGATGTTGGCAATATCAGTTGTTTCTGTAATTTTCGTGCCATTGGGCTGTAACTCAGAGCAGATCTGGGTATTGCCATTGAGAATCTTGACATAGCTATAGAATGCTTTGTGGTTGTCCCTAGAATCAGTGGCAATTTTGTTTTTGTAGCTAGCTTTGGAGGATCTTATAAGGGATCTCAGCTTCTTATGGAGGCTGACCAGGAAGCTCTTCCACTCATGGGATTTTACTCTCTTTTGCAACAGTTTCTTCCTTCTGTTGTAGAGTTTGTTTATGGCAGGGGACCACCAGACTGGCTTCCTTTTTTTGGTGGCTAGCGTCTTGGTTCTGTTTGGGATAGCACAATCCATGCACTCGTGTAAGTGCTTATAGAGTGCATTTGTGTAGGATTCAGCAGTCATAACTGTATTGTCCATCTGCATGGGTGTCATGAAGTCTGCCACTTCTGTCTTAAGAAGCATGAAGTTGGCTTTGGAGAAACTTTCTACCGTGGTTTCCTTAATGGGGGGTGGGATGTGGATATCTAGGGTGATTAGCTTATGGTCGGATCTGACCAAGGATGAGTTGACTTCAGGTCTGGAACACCAGTCAGTCATGTTGGCAATGACAGGTCTAGGATATTGTTGCCCCTGGTGGAGGTGTGGATAAGTTGATCCAGGGCACTGGAATTTATGAATTCCAGAAAGAGTTGAGAAAAGGAGTTGGTACATGAGTAGTTTTCCCAGTTAATGGTGGGGTAGCTGAAATCTCCCATTATTAGTGTGTTTGGTTGAACCCTAATATTTTCCAGTATATCAAGAAGAGAGGAGTGGGAATCCTGGGGCATGGTGGGGGATCCGTAGCAAGCTACAATTTGGATTACTGTTTTGCTCAGAGTTAGTTGCACTTGGATAACCTCGGATGCATTATGCTGGGCAACTAGCCTGGAGGTCCGGATATCCTTAATGAATATGGACACACCACCACCTTTGGTGTTCCGGTCCAGGTTAGGTGGCCGAAAAGTGTGGTATGAGTTATAGCCTGGTAATGCAGGGGTGCTCTCTGGAGTCTTGAACCAGGTCTCAGTCACTGCACAGATATTGATGTTCTCCATTTTAGGGAGTGCATTTTCAGATTTAGACTTCTAGCATTGAGTAGCATTACCCTCAGTTTTGCTTGCCTGTTCCTGTTACGGTGTTGAATTTCTCATTTGAACCTTGCCTAAAAAAGGCACTATAGGGGTGGCAAGATCCTTAACCAGTATCCAGAATACCAGGGGTGGCAGGTGCAGGCCATCTCTGGCAAATCATCATGGTCTGTTGACCATGTCATTCCAGGCAGACAGATAAAGGATCCGCTTAGAATGACACCAGAAGCTTAGCCAATTGAAGTAAATCATTTTGTCCTTGTACTGCGGTATCATTCTGAGTGATGGCAGGATGCTACTCAGGGCTAGGGTCATACTGCCTGGGCTACAAGATCGGAGAGCTCTTCCATGTCTCTTTTCATGTAGTCCATGGAGGTACATCTCAGGTCATTCACACCAACATGGACAATAACAGAGTCATATTTGTACTTTTTGTGGAGTGACCTGAGTGTGTGGGTTATGTGGCGGATCCTGGCACCTGACAGGAAGCTGACAGTAACCTCCTTGTTTAGTCTGGTGAATGGGACATCAGTGTGCCTGACTATAGAGTCACCTATGACTAGTGTTTGGGTACATTGTTTTGCCTTATGGGCTGCGGTTGAGTGGCAAACAGTCTGTGGGCTATGTGTCATTTGGGTTGTGTTGGGGGTGGAGGTTGCTTGCATTTCTGCTTTGGAGGTCTCTATTGCTTGAACAGATTATTACAGAGAGCCTCCGCAAATGTTTTTGTTTCTGTGTGTGGATTTTGGTGGTGTAGGCTTAGTGCGACTATGTGACGAGTGTGGTGTTGTGCAAGTGTTCACCTTTTCCTCTTGATTGTCAAGTTCATTCTTGGTTGGAGAGAGCTTCACCTCCAGTTTTGCTAGATAAGTGCATCTCTCACAGGTTGTAGTGTTGGGTGGTAGGAGGAGAGGTTTTTTCTGTGTACATGATTCAATTGCTACATTGCCCCAAGATGCCCAGATTCATCAGAGAGACAGGAGAGAACACTGGGAGCTGACCCTTGGACATTCCTGAATAAAAAACTATTTTCCTCTACACAAGTGAGTACAACAGCTGTTTTTCCTCTAAGCAAGTGAGGAAAGTAAGTACAAAAACTGTTTTCCTCTAGGTAATGAGGAAGGTGGAGTTTTCCTCTAGGTAATGAGGAAGGTTGAGTGCTGTAGTAATTTGTTGCTTATTTAGTGGTTACAACAAGTTCTGAACAAGTGCTGAGCATGAATAAGCAAATTCAAGTGCTAAAACTAGGAATCTGTATTTGAACTAGACTAGTTACAGGAAAGAAAAGTGCAAATGCGTGCTTTTAAATCAGAAAGCTGAAAGAGATGGAAAAATTGCCCAAACAGCCAATAACTACAATTTCTGGGTCAGAAACCACTCCATATGTGGTAGATAGGTTACCTAGTGCTTACCACTCCCACTGAAATAGATTTGTGTCCCAAAGACTCCCCTGTCTGTGTAATAGATCCCCTCTCCATATCAAGAAGAGAACCTCACTAGCCCTCTAAGATGAACCTGGGCGACTGAATGGGAAACAGAAAATATACCCCTGCGATCCCACCCATGTCCCTAGTGGACAGAGGAAACAGGTGCTGTCTTTGAGAGAACATGGGTGAAATTCTTGGCTAGGCTTATAAGGGCCTCTGGGCAAATAGCCTAGTATCATCCTATGAACCTAGGAGAGTTACTCAGTGTCTGAGGTGAAGAGCTCTAGACAAAAGATTTGCATGCAACTTTTTTTTTCTTGCTTATTGAGGAAGGAAGAACCAAAAAGCTGGGCACTTAGTTCATATTTCTACCAAAAAAGTGTCTAACAAGCAGGTAGCAAAACCTTGGAAAGCCAGTCTTACATCTTAACTCAAAATTTTAGTTTTGAGGTAAAATTTGTAGTAGCAACCACCAAAAGCACTAGCTCTATGCGCCTAGCACTACATCTTGTGAGAAAATTTATACTTTTCATTACAAGAAATGGTTGCCCGGTCATTGCCAGGATATGACCAGTATAAGAAGGCTACTACAACAGTGATCTAATGATGACTATCTTATTTTCCACTCAGAGTTGATATACATACATTATATGATCATGAGTCAGTATAGGTCAGCTTGTTGGTTTCTTCATTTCCTTACAAATTATTGTTATATCTTGCTCTCTTCACTTGTCTTCTTCAGGGAATATATCATTATGTAATGTTGCTTTATAATGGACTAAAGAAACAAAGTAAATTATGCTTACCATATTGTGCTGTACAGTTTGTGGCATACCTCCGCCTTCTCCTGAATTGAGGATTACAGAATTATATTGAATTGTCCAGGCATGTCTTTCTAAAGCCTGCAACTGGACAATATGCTTTTCCTTACCTATGCCCAGCACCTTGGAGATGATTTCACAAAAGGATGTGCATTTTACACTGTTTCAGCATCCCAATAAATCTTTAGTGATATGTTAATAATGACATCAGTAGTCATTATTTTGGAGTCTAGACAATCTCTTTATATGTTTTGCTATTTTACATGCTCACTACATAGGAATCCTTTTATAATATAAAAAATATAATACTCTACACCATGCACTCTGGTAAAAATGAACAACCCAATAGTCCCCACTCTGGACATAGTTTCCACATTCAGCACCCAGTTTATCACTAGCATTACCAAGCTAATACACAACTATCAGACAGTTGACAACTCTACCAAGTCACCTGACTCTAACAAAATTTTTTCCCCTTTCAACCAGTCCCAAGAGCCACAAAAGAGAAACAGCTACAAAAACAAAGCACAGCAGCAGCCAAAGGTATTCCTCCTGATTTCCTAAAGATTGCAGCCAGCCCTGTAGTCTTTCCAGTCTCTATCCTAATTAACAGCTCCATCCAAGAGTTTTAAGTCCATCATATATGGAAAAGGAATTAAGCATCATTCCCGTTCACAAAGGTGGTAAATCCACCATGCTGTCAAACTTCAGAACAATTGCCATACTCTCCCCACTATCAAAAATCTTCGAAAATGTATGCAAAAACATCTACTCCACTTCCTCCTCAGCCAAAATAGCATCATGGTCACACAACATGGCTTCTGCCTAGGCCACAGCATGTCTGATCTTTACAGATAAGCTTAATCAGGCTAGAGATTAGGGCCAACTTGTCTCTGCACTGCTCCTCAATTTGTCTAAAGCCTTTGATATCCTTTCCTACCCTAAACTTCTCCAAATATACCTTCTTGGGCTACCAAATGCCTCAATAAAATGATTTGGAAGGTATCAGGTAGGTACCAATGGCAAACTTCTTTCTGTCCCTTCCTACCTATCTCCGTTAGGGTTCTCCATGGCTCCATACTTTGGCCTCTTCTATTTAACATCTTTAACATCAATCTACACACCGCAAGAAAGCAAGCTTAACTAAAACAATTCAAAGAGGATTCTACCCAAATATGCACTCCCAATAGCCTCCATGAACTGCAACACATAACACAAGAATCTTTTACTTCCATAGAAACTTAGGTAAATAACTCACAGCTCCTCCTGAATTAAAAAAATAAATAAATAAAACTGTTTTAACAAACATCTCATACTAATCTCAGGTCTCAGTTCTCAATAAGTGCCACTGCTAATACCCTTGTAGAGGCTGTCCCCCACACAAAACTGCATGGATTGCCAATTAACATGAATCTCAAATCTGACCTCTGCATATAACAAAACACACCAAAAGCTAGGGACCCTTTACAGAGCCAAAATCTATATCAGCAATGCTTCCAGTTAAGTTCTTGCCACCACATATCTCCTACCAGCCCTACTGTATGTCTCCCAATCTTAAACAACCTTCATGTATCATTACCAAATTCACTACTAGTGTGCCAAACAGAACTAATCAATGTATAGCATTAAAACAACTTAAATGGATAGAACTATCCCATTGCCTTCTATATTCACAACTTACCATCCACAATACAGCTTATGAACCCCACCACTGCCCAGCTGTAAGTAACACATTCCAAATATACTTACCTGCGAGACCTTCCATTCTAAAACCAAATCACTCTTACAAATTTATAAACCCAAATGCCTAATGGGACTCCCAATATTTCAGCTATGTAGCCAAGTCCTTGAACTCTGTCCCTCAATCAATAAGGTAAACCCACAATCGAACATCTTTTAAGCACAGTCTCAAACAATATTTAACTGCCTTATGGAAATGTCCCTGCCACAGCACAAATAAATCTTCACCAACTCATGACCTGGGAATGCTCCTTTTGGCATTTACTTCTCTGAAGTCAAGGACGATGTCAATGGCCTCTGGCTGACTAAATTTGCAGGAAAATATTTGCAAATTAGGAGCTGTTACTTAATTCCACACTGACACAAATGTCCTCCAAGACAGGCTGACACAGACAAACAACTGGTGTTAGAGACATGGACTAAAACTAAATGCATAATAGTATCCTTCGGGAAGTCATCAACCCCTGGTAACTATCATATTGACAACACACCCCCTAAGAGCTGACCCAGTAGTCAGGGGCTTGGGGACACAAACAGACAGTAATCTAGCCTTTGGCCAGCAGGTGTCTACAGTAGTAAGGAAATCATGTTATTTTGTGTTGTGCAATCTATAAACAAAGCACGGCATGTAGGTCCAAGGAAGTCATTGCTTCACTGTATTCTACACTCATCAGACCTATCATTGAATACAATGCCTCTTTAATATGTACCTAACCAGGCATATCAAACAATTGAACATCTGCAGAGGTTCCTCACTAAAAGAATACAGAGTGTAAGTAATGTTTCCTATGCAGACCATCTCAAGGCCCTATCCCTTTATTCTGTCTCCTACAGTCTGTTAAGGGAGATCTATGCCTGGCATAGAAGGCATTGCCAGACCCCACTCTGATGGACCTCCTGCATATCCAAAATACCCAGCACCAACATTACCTGTTCTAAAGACTTAAACCGTGCCTGTGATTTAAATAAGACCTGCTGGAGAGACAGGTATGTATCCTAAAAACTACCCCATGTCTGGTCCCCATCCATGTGAAGCATAGTTCCTCCCTAACCCAGTTCAAGTGTGACTTGGACATCTGGATGTGGAACAGAAAACTGAGCCATAGGTGCCAAACCTGGGTTCATCCCAGGCCCCTGCTTCTAAATGTTTCATCTCACAAGCCTCTGCTTATACTTATCAAGGGTATCAAAACTTGTCAGAGATTTGGGATGCATGGCTAGGCTTAAAAAGGCCCTTGTGGTCATTAGCCTAGTAAATACCTATGAAAAAAACCCACCTATGCAACCCATCCTTCAAACTTCTCGAACACTACGTTCACTGAGTTGTCATATTTCCCATTCAAGTATTCCTCCTCATGTAACAGGCATAAATGCTAATTCTATACCATTGCAAATGATAGAGGAAAAAAAAATCCACTTGTTTTCACTCATCTACATCAAGTTTCTATTTTTCAATTTTGACCAGTCTTGCACTGACAATTAACTTATGCTTTTTGTTTGCATACGACCCGTAAAAGTGATAATTTCTCATAACTATGCCGTGTTTTCTACTATGTAAATACTCTGTTTCATACTTGTACCTGTATATTTCCTTATGTTTTTGCTGTGCTAGCACTCTACTGTATATGTAAGAGAACACCACTACTGTTTAAATTAACAGTCATGTCAATTCTGCCACACTTTAACCAGGGAGCTTTTGTCTTCTGGAATCTAACTCATGTTTTCTGTTGTGTGAATATTGTATTATTTTGAAGCATCTGTATAAAAGAAGGTTGCTTCTGTTTTACTTAACACTTGTATCACAGATTCTATGTGTAATTGTGGATCTTTTCTACCTGGGCAATGCAATGCAATACAATACAATACAATACAATATAACTGAACCTAAACTGCATAGCTTTAAACATAAGCCAATAATAGTTTTTCTATACAGTACAGTGCTTGGGCTTCTTCTTCTTAGACTACAAACATTATATTATGGATACTAATAAAAGTATACATAATTATATCAGTGTCTTATTGTAAAACATATCATGAGATTCAAACACAGGCCTGCATGATGTAGATTTTGGAGCTAATTGATGAGCGATTCAGTTGTGCAGCATGAAGGACCAGGATTTGATTTAAAATACTCCAAAGGGGATTGCATGATAGGAGTCTATATGTACAGATTATAACCAAATAGCCCAGGAAAGAGAATTGCTATACTGCCTAAGCAGGACAACTCAAAGACACTGGAACACAGTAATTTAGTAGTACCTTTGAGAAGAACGGCAATTCTCCACAGTGCTAGTGAATGCTATACATAACTAAACTGATTGAAAACCCATTAACCACCATGTACTATATGGTCACTGGTATTAGCACAATGGGCACTGCCCCACTAAAATGTAAGACAAGTCACTGCAGAGCAGCAAAAGAAGTCTGCACAGAAATATAGACTGCTATAATTGTTACCCAGTAGAAGTTTAATTTAACAAAAAAATCAGTTTCATTTAATTGGCTCTGCGTGTGTGTTTGAGTATATGTGTACATTTGATTGCATTTCTATTTAACCTCCCAACAAAAACCATTATATATTAATCATCTACATGTGTGTAAGGGAGGGGGTATAAATGTAACTGACACCAGCGAGATCATCATATAAGTCACAGCTGAATAATTTCACAGGATACTGCTCCCCCATCCCCAAGGTTCACTATAAGAAATAACAATAAAATGTTTTCCATTGTAAAACCTGATATTGTGCTAGGATTACATCAACTAGCCTGTTTAAAGTAAAACGTCCTGAACTTCAGCCTTAAGAGAAAGAGCAAATAATGCATTATGCAGTTAAAAAGCAGAAAGAGTGAATGAGAAGTCCAGCATTCTTTTCATGTGAGTTAAACACTGTACCCTTAAGATAATTAAAATAATCCCTCTTCCCTATATTCATTTCTTGTGTTTTTATTACTGTCTTTATAAAGAAAAGATATTGCATCCTGAAATGTCCAGAGATTTAATGATTAAACTATAACTAGAACATAAACAGGATATGTGTGTTTTAAGCAGTTCTGTACTACACTGTCACACAGTAACAACAAAATGTCTCTGTGAATTAAGGTGAGCTAAATAAGGAAACTGGCTAGGGTATTTTCTGCATCCTATGCATAATGGATGAACAGTTGTTGGATATGATGTCATCTGTACAACTGAACCAATATTCATTAGAGCCTCTAAAGTTCAAACTCATTACAAAATCACAAACATGTTGTAATTTGGTAGGTGCTTGGCATATTATGAACACAAAGCCAGGGAATACCCATTCTCTCTAGGGTATGTAATTCCCAAACCGGAATATATCATATTTACATATCCACTCATATAACTAATGTTGTCTTGTCAGACAAACAATTACCAGAAGCTAGATCTGATAATTTGCCCATCTCTCCACAGTTGGTATTACCTAGGGAAGGTGAAACATATAGATAGAGGCTCAGTATGACACTATTAAGTGATAATAGTCTTAAAGTTATTAGTAAAACAAAGCATCACTCACTTAACTGTACTTCATCTCTTCAATGGCATTACGGTTAACACCTTGAATAAAATGAAAAACTGGAAATAGAATAAAATGGACATTTTGCAGACAGCACACAACAAGCGTATTTCACCATATTAATGAGAATTTGTAATATTTCAAATGTTGCAAAGCAGCAAATAGGGAAGAGAAAAATACACGTGCAAGCACACAGCAAATAGGGAAGAGAAAAATACACGTGCAAGCACACAGCAAATAGGGAAGAGAAAAATACACGTGCAAGCACATAGCAAATAGGGAAGAGAAAAATACACGTGCAAGCACACAATACAGCAACAAATGACAGAAGAAAAGCAAAGGGGGAAGAAATGATGAATGCAAACTAATGCTGAAATTATATTATTGTATTTCTGTTGTAGCAGTTAAAGAGGAGGACACAAGAGAAACCAGGAAGTGTATGTTTTACCAAGTACACACACACACACACACATATATATATATATATATATATACACACACATATACATACACACACACAAATGTGTAATGAAGAAAGTTTTTAAAACTCAGCAGGGCATACCAGCAAAGTACAATGGGCAAAGGAATTATAAACTTACTCTCAAACATTTTAAGTAATGGAGCATACTATGCCTTCCCATGTGTGTGTGTGTGCATGTGTGTGTACCTCTGCCACATTTTCCTTCTTTCTTCATTCAAATTGATGATCATGTTTCTTACTAATTACATAGATGGAGAGGGTCTACGTAATATTCAATTGGCCAAATTCCTATCTGTATCATGAACACTATTACTGGCAAGCAAAATTTCACCATCAAAGGTGTTTTCATGCACTCTCCATTAGCATTTTTCATTTGTTCCCCTCAGTATTGATGTGAACATCTGTGAATGATTGTGGTAAAAATGTGTGAGTGTCCATCATCCAACATCTTTCCTTCCTTTCTTTTTGCCTTTACTCATACCTCTATATACAGACACATGGTGGAAATATTATAAAAGTACTATAAAGAAAAGAACTACCTTTGACATATTTTAATTTCCCTTTCCTATCCTCTGTAATAAAAGCCTACTTTTCTTCTTGAGCTGATAGCATTGCAAGACATATTCTTATTACCATGAGCTGTACTTTGTTACTCCATTACAAGTGATATCCAGAAACCTTTCACTTACAAATGCAATCATATGTGAAATCCATCCGTTATGTTTCTCCCATTTCAGTCACATAAACACACACACACACATACTTTTAATATCTTTACATTTCTGTTTGCCACTGTTGCTAGGGTTTACATGTCAGAAGTGTTGCTGTTTTTGCCAAACGTCTACTCAACTGCCATTTAATTTCACATCGGCTAACTAAAACAGCAGCAGCAGCACATTTAAGTTGCTTCAAGGCTTCTACCCAAGACACAAAGCAATAGACTAAAGAGACAAATTAAACTAAATATAGGCATTCCTTATAGCAATTTTCATAAATTGTAATAAAGGTGATTTGTATAATGAAGTAGTAACCAAAACAATGGAACACTCATCCAAAAGAATCCAACAGAAGGACATTTTTTTTTAATTTACAAGGTTTTTCTCTCTCTCTCTATGTATGTATGTATGTATATATATATATATATATATATATATATATATATATATATATATATATATATAGACAGAGTATAAATTAGTAACTTTTTCCAGAAACACTGTTCTGAAACATGATAGAGATACTGGATTTGCATTAAAATTCCCAAATATTGTTGAAGAAAACATCTGACATCTCAAAACTCTGGCTGCAACCAGCTGTTTATTTCCTAACAGAAACTTGCATACTCTGAGCTGCTTATAGTAGAGATGCTGCAGGCAAAATCATGGCTACCTGCTAAAATGTGCCTGAGACATACTTTAGAATCTTTATCTCCATATAGAAAGCGTTGATGTCTTAAGGCCACGGAAATTAAAAACAGTCACTGAATCACTTTGTGTTTGAATACTGATAGCATAATACATAGGCTCTTGCAACGGATGGATACCAATGAGCAAGTGAGACACAGTTAGGGAAGAACAGCAGATACCAAGATTTCTTACTGTCCAAACAAAAAAAAAAACTGTTATATGCAGTATAATTTAGCATACCGACCAAGCTTATGAACACTCCAGGATGTTAAGAACAAAAATACTGATCATCATAGCAATACAAAACTGACCAATGTAAAAAGGTTAACAAATATGTATTATACAGATTACTCCAAAACCTCTCCATTTTCCTGTATATATCCCTTATATTTTTATGGTATTTGACGCTTTATGATCTGCTACCCAAACACAAGACATATTACTCAGGACTACCACACTTTAAGCAAATAACAATCTTATCACAAACTTTTCTTTTTATTTAATAATCATGGCATCTCCTACTTTCAGTCTACTGAAGTCTTTCCCACCAGTTTGATCACTAACTTCTTTGTGCCTGTGTATCACTTTATATGATCCCAGTTGTCATACAGAATGGGAATTACAACTGTACTTCTGTTTCTATGTCTACTAGTTGCCTACTGTTTTGCATCCAAGTTTCCTGCTGTACATATTTTCCATTTTTCTGATCAACCCGCATACAATATAATCTTCTTTCCTGGAACTTTTCCTAGATATCTACTGAAAATTGGCTGAAACCCATTTGAAAGTACAGTTGTGTAAAAACTTAGCATAAAAGTAGAGGTGCTACTTATCACTGTTGTAGCGTTCTTTACTATAGGGATATCTTGCCAAAAGTCCAGCCAGCATACGAAATCCAGGACCCTTCCATAAGCCATACTTCTGATGTATGTATATCCTATGACCAAATTGTAAGATACGCTAAGTGATACATCAGTGCAAAATCCTCAGTACTGGAAAAGCAGGAGCAGCAATGATGAAGAAAAGAATATTGTACATGTGCATCAAGAGAAAAAGGGAAAGAATTCCCCTCAGCAAAAGGGATAAGAGGAAAAAACAGTGGAAATGAAGGAGGAATGGAATACTGCAATAGTGGTAAGCAGGACATCCTTACACAGCTGTAATATTCCCCTTCTTAATCACTGTTGCAGTACACCTTACCATAGGGAGAGTAATAAAAGCTACTGCGAAGACTGGGAGGAGGAAGAAGCAACTGTTGAGCCCTCAAAAAAATGGAGCATAGACCTAGCAAAACCTGCTCTGTCCCCTGAAAACACATCCAACTTATAGTGCTTAGTATGCATAGAAGACCAAGTAGCAGCTTCCAGAATGTATCTAGGACAGAGACCCTTAAATCAAAGCTACAGACGAGGCAACTTCCCTAAAAGAATGAGAATGAACAGAAGCAGGAAGCTGTTCCCATGAAAACAGTAACAAAAAGAAATGGCTTTAGAAATCCAGGAAGAAACGGCTTGATTGAAGACTGCCAAACACAATTTTTTGTACTGAAAAAGAAATAAAAATTGCTCAGATTTTCTAATATCTTTAGTATTGTCTGTGTAGTGCCTGAGCAATCTATGAGTATCCAAAGAATGGAGAATCCTCTCACTTTTATTCGTGGCGACAGAAATGAGGGAAAATGGACAGACCAATTCAAAAAACACACAACTGGCAACCTGAGCCATAAATGTAGGATTGGCTTTAAGAGACAAACCCTATCTTTGTGAAAAACTAGACAAGGAGGACTGGTCATAAAAGTATGATGTTCAGGAACTCTTTTGGCAGAATATAAGGCAACTAACAGAACAGTTTTCCAAATACGCAATTTCAAAGTGGAAGTAGGTGCAGGTTTAAAAGGTGACAAAGTTAACTTCTCACAAACATAATTCAGGTCCCAAGGAGGTGGACTGATTTTCTTGGAGGCTTGATATAAAGGATGTCTTTTAGAAATTGTTTGACCTCAAATCCAGAAGAAAGTTGTGGATACGGAAGAAGACAGGCAGAAATGGCTGTCAAATGAGCATTAACAGAATAGTATGCCAGACCAGAATTGAGCAACTCACACAAACAGGAAGCAACAGTAAGAATACACACCAAAACATGGCCCTGTTCATTGTTGTGACACCGAGAAGAAAATCTTTTCTACTTAGCTACATAAAATTGTTCTAGTAGTAGATTTTCTTGCCTCTTGCAAAACCCAAAGCCCTTCCTCAGAAAATGCTGCCTAAAAGGAATCACAACTCGATCACCCAGGCAGTCATTTGTAGTGTGAGAAACTGAGGGTGAATTAGACAGCCCTTGTCTTGTGTGAGTAAATCCATTGGTGGAATAACTTGTGATGATTGCCCCTGGCCAGGTGAAAAAGAAGGAAAAACCAATTCTGTCTTGGCCAAAAGGAAGTCACCAACAATGTTTTGGACCTGTCCAACATGATCTTGTGTAGGACCTTTAAAAACTCAGAACCATTACTGTTCAAACCACAAAAACTTACAAACACTGGAACGAAGAATGCAGTCACCCGTACTCACAGGAATCACACAATATTACCACTTTAGTAAAAGCTGGAGAAAAACACTGTCACAACTCAAAACCACATGGCTCATAAACGTTTTCGCATCTTTTATTAAATTACCAAGTGTTTTCATCCCTATTTCAATCACCAGAATTTCTTTAGAGTAAAATTACACTCTACAGCTCCACCAAATATATAATGTTAAGTTCCTCTCCTAATTATGACATCATCTTAATTAATGCTTATTAAAGAACACAAAAGTGTTGTGAATCAAAACAATAAAATGTTGAATATAAAACTGACCATGAAACCAGATGTAATGTGATGAAAATGAAAGCAGAAATGAAAATAAAAATAATCATGAATTGTAATACATTATATCATAGTATTAATTATGTATAACTTGCCTAATAAATGCTTAAATAAATTGCGTCCCTCTGCAATCTGCTCAAGTCTTACAGGTTTAATATAAATTCAATATAATGAGTGCATAAAGTTGACTATTGAATCATTAAAAAACACTAACTGATTTTAACTGAAGAATATGATTTCTCTATCATGTATTTTAAACTGTAATGGCCTGTGGAACTGGTTCTTTATTTGCCAGTGTAATGCTGTTTTGTAGTTTAAGCTTTCATGGTCCACACCTCTCATTCTGCTCTACCACCTCCACGTTGATGGTGTGATTTGATACCAGGTATTCATAAAACCAGTTTAATCCAGATCTTTTATACTGATATTTACCAAAAGCAAAATGTCAGTGTACAAATTTCAACTGATGTTTCTTAAAAAATTCCCATTAATCCTTAAAGATGTGTTTCTGTTTTATTAAAACTTCCTCAAGTTTAATATCAATGTAATTGGCTATTCTAGGTGTCTTTGAACGTTTGGCATCAACTATGGACCCTAATGGTGGATCATATTGCTTTTTGTGTATTTTCAGGATCCCAAAATTACCAGGAATATGTGGGTAAGCATTCCTCACGTACTCGTACTCGAGTGACTCTTTCTTGCATCAATAAATCATATAGTAGCGTGTCAACTCTACTACAAGTGATATTTAATTAATCTCTAGATACCTCATAATATTGGTCAGAGACCAACAGTGTCTCAGTTTTCATATTGCAATCGGTTCTAGTCACCATCACCAATCCACCCCCTTTGTTGTGTTTTATTAACCTAACTTTTTGTTTGAACAAACATTCCTTAATATGTGTTTTTCTTCCTGTACAAGGGTAAAAATAATATGTCTGGCTTGATCCCTGAAAAGATAATGTCAATCAAATTCACATAATTTCTCAAACAATAAAATAGTGGGGTGTAATGGTAGATTAAAAACACTCAATTTCCTTAAATCATTATGATCAGTGTTGAATTCCTTTTCACAGAACATAACAGACACATTTAACTTCTTTGTATAGAGCTTCAAATCTACTGAAATAGATACCAAACTAGCTATTCTGGTAAGAACAAAAGTCATTCCCTTCTCAAACAGGTTTGCACAGTTCTTATTCACTGCTAAATTGCTAAATTTATAGATTTTAAAATCACCATGTTTATTAGTAAAAATGTTAGTTGTTAATACTTGTAATTATGATCCATATACTTTGTTTTTCTCAATCTCTGTAGTCAGGGAGAGCTCCCCATTGGTCCCTCAAGGGATCCTGGATAGAAGTGGATGACCTCTTCCTCTAGTTTTTCACCCTCTTTGATCTCGAGGGGAATGGGGAGACTAAAGGGTCTGAGGTGTAGTCATTACTGACTTCCCCTGTCTCCAAAAACAGTTCTTGGTCATAGGAACCCTCCCTGACTGAGATTAGGTCATGGATATGCCCTCTGACTTTTGTATTCATCTATGTCTCTACACAAATGTCATTTTAAATGATAATTTTTGTTTTTTTATTACTTCCACAATCTTAACTTTTTTAAATAAGTTCAAATAATCATTCTTGTACTGTCCAAAAATCAAATCCATTTTCATGTTAATGTCCACCTTGTTAATTCCATTTCTAGGAAGTCCATAATCATATGATTATTTTTCATAAGAACTTCCATTAGTTCAAAGCCATGTCTATCAAAAAGGGTTAATTCATTGTGTAACTTGGACCCTTCCCTTAAACCTGTGGGAAACTTCCATGTCCTTAAACCCTTTGAAATCACTTTCAAACTCATACATTCATGAAAATACTCATTTTTCAATTGAAGTTTATGGTATTCAGTAAGTTTATCCCCCGAATACAAAAAATTGTTTTTGATAGACCACTATTTAAATCCTGTTAATTAACATCATTAATAAATGCATTTCTTGTGTGCAACCACTTGCCCAGATTAATTTTCATCACATTAACAGTATCTGATCCTGGAACAGATTCTTGTTCCATATCGAAAACCACTCCTAGGGTCTCTCATTTTTCTATATTGGCTCTGCACAATGTTCGCTAGGCCAGAGTAATTTCCCAGGGCACTGATCTATCAATGGAGCCCTCTATGTTCCAAGAACTGTGTGTGGCTGTTTCTTCCAGTTCTACATAGCTCACCAATAGCAGAAACATCCTTAATCTGTTAAGTCAGCTGCTCAGTTAATAAAGTGAGGTTCCCCACCACAGAACTCAACTAACCCTGCGTGATAAAGTACCTGTTGTTAGCCTCCAAATGGTTACTAAGTGAATACATCAGACATTACCAGCCAAAGGTTACAACTCCAAAAACTCAGAACCATTACTGTTCAAACCAGAAAATCTCCCTTAACACCAGAACAAAGAATGCAGTCACTTCTAGTCACAGGACTCACACTATTGCCACTGTAATAAAAGTTGGTTTAAAACACTACAACAACTCAAAACCATGTATTTAATGAACTTGTTCATGTTTTTTATTACATTACTAAGTGCTTTCTTCCTGATTTCAATCACCAGGACTACTTCAGAGTAAAATTACACTCCACAAAATATATAATGTTAAGTTCATCCCCCAATTATGGCATCATCAATTAATATTTCTTAAAAAAAATGCCTAAGTGTTATGAATCAAAACAATCATAGTTTTCTTTACTGCTTATGCAGTTATCTACAATTTTACTCTCCCTTCCCAATTTCACTCCTTCATTGTCCCCATCAAATATATACTCCAAATCAGTTTTACTTCTTAGTTGTCTTACTCCATACTCTTAATGCATGCAGTCATATTCCTCTAGCCTCATTACATAACCACCATACACGTTTTCTTCAGCCCTCCATCACTTTTTTGACACTCCCACCCTTCCTGAAAATACTTTGCTAGTGTTTTGTACAATTTGTATATTAATTGCCAAGAAACATTGACCACTGGACCAATATTTTTCATTATTTATGCACTATCCCAAATCTCCTTCTAAATTGTAACTTCCTACCCAACCTTTATCTTCTTTAGTGCATATTCACTGCTTCCTATCCACTTCTCATCTGCATTTCTCTATACAAGTGCCTATCCAACCCTTTCTAATCTTTTTCATTTCTAAATTCTTCACCTTCTGAATCTGTTTGCCCCTTTCCCCTACATAAGTCACTCTTGGCTTCTTGAACTTTTTAACCTTCACTTCCAGTTTCTGGCATACCAACTAGTCTCTTTTTCACGATCCCAAATGTATCCCTCAAATATATAAAATTCAATCATTCTCACTTCTTTTAAATATTCCAATATATTTCTGTCTTCCTTCTTCCCAACTTGTATTCAGCTGTAAGTATTTCTTCAACATCTTGACAACATCCTTCTCTGCCATATAAAATATTCTAAAATTATCCCCTTTCCTCCTCTCTTCCCATATCACACATTCCAACTTTCTCATTTCCTAGCCTATAATCATTGCTGTACTATACCTATGGAAGTCTAGGGCCTTCCACCACCCCCTACACTACTAGCTACTGTTGACCTATCCTACTATTCCTACATCCTCTCTCTATATATACTGATCACTAATCTTCTGTATTTCTTCTATAACTTTTTGCTGTGGACTAAATGGAATATGTCTGCCTAAATAAAGCAAAGATGATCATATTTCTCACTAGATCTGTCCTCGATTTTGGTGCATTTATTTTTCCTACCCATCCATCTTACATTTTCCCTATTTTAGTTTTTAACTGCTCCTAATTATTGGTCCTTATGTCATGAACTGTTTCACAAACCACCAGTCCAAAATATTTCTCATCCTCACTTATCCTTAAACCCACCCACCTCTAATCCACTGCTCCTGTGTTTAGCATTACTATTTTCCATGGCTCTACATAATTAAGAATAGATGTCCTAGTGACCACAAAACCCTTTTCCTCAATTATCACACCTTGTTTATAGCATCAGGATCCATGATGCCATCTGACCATTCAAGTAACTTTAACATTAATTTCCCTCTGACACTTTCCAATGACACTTCAAAACACTTCTCTTAGCCTCATTCGAATTCTAGATGAACCTACCCATCCAAATTCTTGAAGACACTTACTAGTCAACCTGCTTATTCCCAATAATCCCAACACAATCTCCAGCATCAACATTCATACTCTGTCTTATAGTGATTATCACAACACCTTCACCATTAATGGCATCACTATGAAAAAAAAACACTCAAATTAATATCCTTTTGGGAAAATCTGCAAACTATATTAACCTAAATATCCATCATCTTATGATTGTTCTCCCAGCCTTAACGGTCAGGAGCCACACTAGGCTACAGAAACCTTAACCACTACTCTCTTGAAAATTCTTGCCTAAATATCTATATTATACAAATGTAATACAAATATTTGACTTACTAAAGAGCCTTTTACAACACAAAGATAACGATTGGTATGCCTGGAAATTACACCCAGTCCCAAATACCAAAAAAAGTTTCAAAACAACCACCAACCACAATGAGCACATGGGTCCTTCCAGAAAATGTTCAAAACAAACAGGAAACAGCTTCTTATGATGTATGAAAAAAGGCAAACATTACATTTAGTGAAACTTGATGTCACTTCTCTATTTACGGTCATCCCTAATGAGGAGGGTTTATCGAGTATTAGGCAATTTTTGTCACAGCATACAAAATTTGACAGTATTAAAATAATATTAATATGTCAATTATTAGAATGTATTTTGAATAATAATGTTTTTCTATTTAGTGAACATTATTATTGGCAGAGACATGGTGTAGCTATGGGCACTTCATGTGCTAATAGCTACGCCAATGTCGTGATGACTGTTTGGGAGCAAAGTTTTATATGTGAGGGACCATTTAAAGCCCAGGTTGTTTTTTATCGTAGGTTCGTGGATGACCTTTTCCTCATTTGGGATGGCTCGATATCCACTTTGCATGACTTCATTAAATATATAAATGAGACTACTACTTATTTGAGGTTTTCATATATCTGTACTTCCTTTGTTGATTTTCTAGATGTGAGAGTAATCTGTGACACTAATGGACATATTTACACAGAATTACATAGGAAACCTTGTCACTGTAATCATCTTTTGTACAAAGATAGTATGCATCCACCACATGTTTTTAGAAGTGTTATTAGGAGTCAGACTTATAGGGCATCTAGATTAAGTGAGAGAGAATCTGACTTTAACACACAAACTGGGTTATTGAAGGATGCATTAGCCTTCAAGGGGATATAAACATCACATCATCACTGAGAATATTGAAAAAGTAATCTGATTAAGAGACACTAGAGCTAGACCTTATTTTGGAGAGAAGTATGAGAAGAAAATTGAAAAAAGAGGTGGACAGAAATAGTAGGTTGAGGGTCTGTCTGTCTTATTCCAGAGATGTTAGACTCTATAAGGAAGTTACAGAGAAACATTGGGTAGTATTGACAACAGATAGAGACATCTCTGATATAGTTGATGTAAGACCATCATTTGTTTACAAGAATATGTGTTCGCTTAAGAGACAGTTATGTTACCCTAAACAGAAACAGCATATTGTACGTGATGGATGTACCATAGCATGCGGACACTGTCAAGCTTGTAAATATATAGACAGTAGTGGGGTGTTTAGTCACCCCGACCAAGATAAAACTTATAGGTTTAGTATTCAAACCTCATGTAACACTCTCCATGTTGTTTATCTGGCACACTGCATTATATGTAAAAAATTCTACATTGTTAAGACTGACAGAGCATTAAAAGACAGAATTAGGGAGTATTATTACCATATAGGTAAGAATGATGCAGTAAATGCTCTCTCTAAGCATGTCTCTGAGACTGATACAACACACTATTTTAAATTCTTACTAATTGGACAAGTTATGGAAAGTAGTAGAAAAGGAGATATTAGAAATCAAACAGAACAGTTAGAATCGAAATGGATAATAAGAATGAGAGGGGATTTTGGGCATGGCCTGAATGACAGGGTTCAACTGAAACCCAAACTTAAGGCTAGAGCCTTGAAGAGAAAATTAATAATTTTAGATATTGATGTATTTTATATATGTTGGTTTTAATTATGTTATGAAGTAATGCTGTTTTAAACACTTTTTATATATGTTTTTGAAGAGTGTTCTTGTTTTAGTGATAAAAAGTTTTTTATAGTGCTTTTTCCTTTAACTTGTAAATGGCTTGCTGTATGTGACTTACTTTAATGGTATTTAAGGAGGGGTTCTGCTACTGTGATTTACATCTGATGAAGTAGTGATACTACGAAAGCACTTGTGTCCTGATTTTGTTTGTGTATTAAAGACGGATTTATCTACAAGCCTTGCTGTCGTTACTGGGTCCATCTACTGTTTCCTGTTTGTTTTGACCAAAGCAAGTTTGTTGCACTTCATAACCTCTGCAAACAAGCAATTCATAGCCACAAAAAAACTACAACTTAAATCTAAACAGCAGTTTCTACTGTACATGTCTGGAATGAAACCAGCCTCATTACTGCATGTAAAACAGCCTGAAATAACTGTATCTGCCATTATTTATTTATTTATTTAAATTTGTTGAACAGGAGTGTCCGACTGGACGTAGATCCATTTTCAGCGGAGGCCCGGGGAGAAAAGCTCCACAGTAAAATAAACAGACAGTAGTTACATTGGATTACATAGCGATTAACAATTTAACATAGCAATTACTTACAACATATTTACAGATGAAGAACATAGTACATCAGTAGACAACTATAATCTTTATCTGTGAAGTACATAACAGACATTAACAAATGTTACAATGAGAAGTTCCTGCTGTATAAGTAGTACTAGGCTTATGAGCATCTGAGCTTGCTATAATCAAGGTAGTTAGTGGAGTGGAAAGAAAGGTAGTGGTTGGATCGGGTGGATGATATTAGAGTGGGAGTTGCAAGGGCATAGCCAGCATGTTTTTAGGTGCGCTTTTAGTAAAGTTTTAAAGTGGGTGCATGATGGTACGGAGGTAATTGTGGGTGGGAGTGAGTTCCATAATTTGGCTATGGTGCAAAAGAATAGTGCTTCACCAGCAGAGTTATTGGCTTTAGTGATCTGCAAGTGATTTTTGTTGCTGGATCTTAGTGGTCTGGTGGTGCGATATGGTTGGAGTAGATTCTGGAGGGATGGGACATTTAGTGGATGGTTTACTAGTTTGTGGGCGAGTGAGAGTTGATACCATTGAAGGAGGTGAGGGAGTTCAAGCCAGCCCAGTTCAGCAAGTGAGAGACAGTGGTGACTACGGTAGGATGCCCCTGTGGCTTAATTTGGCGATTTTGTTGTAGCAGGTCTCTAGCTTGTTTAGATCACATTGCCTTAGGTTGGTATATACTGGAGAGGCATAAAGTAGGGTGGAGATAAGGCGGGAATTTGCTATTGAAATCTTTGCTGCTTTGGTGAGAAATTGCTTATTTCTGTATAACGCTCCTAGTTTTTTGTGGACTTTTTTTATGGTCATGGATATGTGAATGTCAAATTTTAGTTTGTCTATTTCCACTCCTAGCAATTTGGTGTGTTCAGTTGGGTATATAGTGGTGTTGTCTTTTGCTGTGATGTTAAAGTGAGAGTTGTTTTGAGTATGTTTGGTGGGTTGGAAGATGAGTAGTTTAGTTTTGTTTGGGTTGAGTATTAATTGTGCATCAGATAACCATGTTTCAACAGAGGAAAAGGCTTCCTGTGTGACTTTTTGCAGTTTGGGTAGGGACTGGGCTGAGCAGATGATGGTCGAGTCATCTGCGTATTGTATGAGTGTACCATGTTTGGTGGCAGAGGCTAGATTATTGGTGTAAACAGAGAAGAGTAGGGGTCCAAGGATGGATCCTTGGGGAACCTCTATTGAGACAGGTAGTTGGGGAGATATGTCATTCTGCTATACAATGGATTGTTGGCGGTCAGACAAGTAACTCTGAAACCAGTTGGTGACTGATTGCGAGAATGATAGGTTATTGAGGACAGAGATAAGTTGTGTGGGACCATGTCAAATGCTTTAGATAGGTCTAGGAAAGTAGCAGAGGAGAGATAGCCATTGTTTTTATGCTGAAGGATAGTGTTAGTAAAGGAGAGTAAGGCAGTGGTGGTGCTATGGTTTGGTCGGAAACCATGCTGAGTACTGGAAAGGAGGTTGTTAGTAAGTAGGTAGTCTGAGACCTGAGAGTGTATGCATCTCTCTAGTATTTTGGAGAGTGGAGAGAGAATAGCTATGGGGCGGTAATTGGTTAGTTCTGCGGAGGGTCCACCTTTGTGGAGGGGAATTATATGTGATACTTTCCACAGTGTGGGAATGTAACTTTCTGACAGAGATCGGTTAATCAAGATGGATACTGGGTAGGCCAGAGCATCAGCTGCCATTTGTAGGTATTCACTTGGGAGGTTGTCTGCTGCTAATTTGGTAGGTTTAAGTTTAGTTAAGAGTTTTTTTATGTTGGAGGTAGGTACAGGAGAAAGACCATTAGAATTGTTTATCTCCTTAGATTTTCTTAGACAAATTTATTTATCTACCTGTATCTCAAAAACATTCCCCTGACTGAACCCAGCTCTTATCCTTCCTATGTCCTGCTAATCGACTTCAAACTAAATCATTTCAAACAAATCAAGCCTCTCTTCTAATTCCTAGTGACAGCCCCACAGGGTCCAATAACTTATGCTCCTGGTTTACCTTCTACTAAAAAGATTACATCACAGTTCCTCTTGTTCATATCCATAATATCTGCATCACCAAGTACATTATACCTTCTATATGATAAACAGTTTTAGTAAAACACCCACCTAAACATTACAACAGAGCCAACACATCTCACTATCACCTTATCTCAATTCTACTAATGCTAGAGAAGATACTTAAAAAGATGATCTGCATCTGGTTCTCTGGTTACATCAGACAATACCATCTTCTATCTTTTAAATATGTCTTTTTATCTGGCTGGAGTAAAATAATTGCATTCTAGCCACTATCTCATGAAATGTTAATTAAACTGGATGAAGATGATCTCACTATTGCATTATTCATAGACCTTTCCAAGACCTTTGACCTGGAAGACCACTCTCTGTTGCTAAACAATAAGCTTTACCTTGATGTAAACCAGAATGCCTCCCTTCTCATTTCAAGATAGTCTCTCTCCAACCATCATTTTACAGTTTGGAATGGATCTTCCACCTCCAAGGTTCACATTTCATTAAAGGAGTTCCCCAAGGCATCCTTTCAGCCACCCTTCTGTTTTCAGTCTTCCTCAACAAACATCCCAGTGTCTACTTCTCCCACGTATAACTGTTGCTATGGTCTTATTCAGATCAGACAACTCCTCCTCCTCAAACAGTCAACTCCCACTTCAAGAGGTTCTACACATACTTACCAATTCAATTAATATCAAATAACTGCTAAATACCTCAATAACCAAATCTGTCCTCTTCAGAAGTAGACACACATTCTAGTGTACCAAGCTATTATCAAATAGGGGGCCTAAGTTACAAAACCACTGTAACAAGAACATATTTCAAACACCTTGGCATCTGATTAGAGCAGTTCTCTTCATTTTCAACTACACATAACATAAAACAGACAATAAACTACCTACTGTGCTGGGACAAAAGAATTTCTACCTTTCCTTCTCAGCACCAAAAACAGCTATGAGGAAAGGATTTCAACTCACGTAACTACAATATGGTCTACATTTAATTAAAGTAACCTCAAACAAAAACACCTTATATCCAGCTACCCAAAACACAAATGCACTTTATAAGCACTTACGAGTGCATGGATCGTGCTATCCCTAACAGAACCATGATGCTATCCTCTAAAAAAAAAAAATGAAGCCAATCTGGTGGTCTTCTGCCATAAACAAACTCTACAACAGAAGAAAGAAACTGTTGCAAAAAAGAGTAAAATCCAACGATTGGAGGAACTCCCTGGTCAGCCTCAGTAAGAAGCTGAGATCCCTCATAAAATCCTCCAAAGCTAGTTATGAAAACAAAATTGCCACTTATTCTAAAGACAACCACAAACCATTCTATAGCTATGTCAAAAATCTCAATGGCAACACTCAGATCTGCTCTGAGTTACAGCACAATGACACTAAATATACAGAACCAACTGATATTGCAAACATCCTGGCAGATAGGTTCAGTGCTAACTTTACCCCCCTCTCACCCCCTAAAGGACCCATCTTTATACCAGAAGAATGCAAAGTTCCTGTAATCATGACTGCACAGGTAAAAACTTCACTCTCCAAAGCCAAGAACACTGCATCCATGGGACCTGACAACATCCCAGGCTGCCTTTTACATGAACTACAGAATGAACTGGCACCCCACCTAAGTACCATGTTCTATCATAGCCTCACCTCAGGCTTTGTGCCCATTGAATGGCACACTGCGACAGTTATCCCACTCCACAAAGGGGGGCCACAACAGACCCCGGGAACTACCACCCCCCCATTAGCCCGATGAGCCTCGTCTGCAAGGCCATGGAACGTATCATCATGGAACTCAAAGACATTGAAGATCTCCAAACTCTGGACCCTACACAGTTTGGGTTTGTAATAGGCAGATCATGTCTCCTAAACCTGATAGACTTCTTTGAAGAAGTCATCAAAGCCATAGAGGAGGGTAAGGTGATTCACACAGCCTATCTAGATCTCACCAAGGCGTTGGACACCATCCCCCACTCTGGAATTATAGATAAACTCACTAAACTAGGTATAAATCCCTATGTCACAAGATGGGTTGCCAACTGGTTTACTGACAGAACCCACACCATGAAAGTAGCAGACTCCAAATCAGACTTCAGACCAGTGACAAGTGGAGTACCACAGGGTTCAGTCCTGGGTCCTTCTCCTGTTTGGTATCTACTTCTCTGAAGTACAGGCTAACACAGAAGATCCTTGGCTAACTAAATTTGCAGATGACTACAAACTAGAAGCCATAATTGAAACTAACGATGTGGACATCCTACAAAAGGGCCTCACTGAGACAGATGCCTGGTGTCAAAGACATGGTCTCAAGCTCAATGCTAAAAAGTGCATTGTCATCCCCTTTGGTAAAAACTCTGTACCCATGAACTACCACATAGACGGTAGTCTACTTAACACTGAAAGTGTGATAAGAGACCTTGGGACACAGGTGGACAGTAGTCTCTCCTTTGATAATCACATCACCACAGTGGTCAGGAAATCCTTCTATGTGGCACACCTCATCACAAAAGGTTTCTCATCCAGATAAAAAGAGGTCATTGTTCCCCTCTACTCATCACTCATTAGACCCACTATAGAGTACAATGCCCCTTTTGGTATGTACCTCACAAGACATCTACAACTGGAAAGGCCACAAAAATACCTCACAAAGAGGATTACTGGCCTCAAACAGATGCCTTACGCAGACCGTCTCAAAAAACTCCAGCTTTACTCCGTCACATATCGCCTACTCAGAGGCAATCTCTGCCTAACATACAAAGCTATGTCAAACCCAGAGCTGTTGGACATGCTCCACTTAAAGAAATCCCAATCCCTCCGAGCTACACGCTCTAGGGACCTAAACCTTGTCACCACAATAAACAGAACATGCTGGAGGGATAGATTCCTGTCCCAGAGACTTCCCATACTCTGGAACAGACTACCTATGTCAAACAGAGCTCCTCATTAACTCTTCAAGAAAAATCTTGATGATTGGATGGCCAGTAGGAAATTCACCCCAGGGATCACTTCTGTGGTACTGCTTGACAGGGGCGCAGGAAAATAATTTTCTTGGGTGGCGAAAGCCAGGGTATCTTTTTGGCTAGGCTTGTATAGGCCCTAGGGCCAATAGCCTAGTACCTACCTATGAAAACATGAACATCACAGTCTTAAAAGGATAAGTCACATATCTAACAAAGGTCACAGCTATTTAAGCATTTACATTTAAAAAGATATATACAGTTATGGTAGATCTGTAATCTCTTTGATAAAGTTTCTTGCACCTTTGTCATTACAAAACAAAGGAAAGTACAGTTCTGTAAGTAAACATACTATAACAGTAGCTGCTGAAATATATCACTGCTGCAGTAGCTTTAGCTGTGTGTGTTATATCCTGCCACTTGTACCTAAGATGGTTTCAGAGTTTGCAATAAGCCAAACCTCCCATATCTCTGTGTTCTTTCCAGAACCGAAAAAAGAGAGAATTTATCGTACACTGGACATCCACTGGCAGCTCATGTATTATCTTGACAGGAATAAACCTTTAGGAAAGTTGAATTGCTGTTTATTTCCTATGAAGGTAAGAAAAAAGAGTAACCTATTTCAAAACAGACTATTTCCGGATGTATGCTCCTTGCTATCTCTTTTTGTTATTCTCAGTATAAGAAACCTCTAGTCAGGGTCACAGCTCATCCTGTGAGGGTTTTGGCTTCTTCTGAGGATTTTGGAAAGAGGTAAGCTCTAGAAGCATTCTAAAGGCAGCTACTTGGTCTTCTGTACCTATGGCTTCAGCTGCCTAGGCAGCAGGACATTTCCCTGGGGTGCATTTGGTTGGGACACATGGCTGAAGTGATATTCAGCTGCAGAGAAATATGGATGTTGCAAATTCCACATGGGCAAAGAGAAGCACACATTGCCATGCAAACTGCTTTAATAACTAAATGCATGGGGGTGGAAGAAGCAATGAGTGTTGTGCTAAGTGTACAGTACATGCTTAGGTAACTGCAACATATAGAAGTGTGCTACAGCATGGAGGCAATACTGCACGAGTCTGTAGTCACATTTATGCTCCAGTACACATTTTAGGTAATGTTCCGTAGACACTGTGACGAGGGCAGTTGTCCACACACACCAGTTATAAAGGCACCATCCACTGTACACTGATCATTTACTGCCAATGGCCAACCTGCTGCTGATACCTGCCATACTGCTGCCGTCTCATGTTGCCTTGGGGCTATGGACACTGGATATTTTTTCCCCCGGTGCCTTTGATTATTAAAGTTGTGGTTATGGCACTGCATTCTTCTATTTGCCCACAGAGAATTCGCAATGGCCATATTTCTCTGCAGATGAATGTCACTTCAGCCATGTCTCCCCAGCCAAATATACTACAGGGAAATGTCTTGCTGCCTAAGTGTTTAAACCCTGTAAGTGTAATGCCCTTCTAACCTGCAAATATACCAAAATAGTTCTTCTCATACATGTTTAGGCTGTTCTTAAAACATCTAAACTAATGCTTGCTTTTAATGTAATTTGGTAGTCTATTGCATGCATCAGCTGCTCTCTCAGAGAACCAATTAGTACACTTCTTATTCCTACAGAATGTTTTACATACCTTGTCTGATAACCCCAAACATTCCCAGAGGTAGTAGTTTCTAAATGCCCTATATGCCTGAATAAACTTTTCTCTTAAATGCCTGTTTGGCACAATGTACAAGTTCAGATATTTTAGTCTTTCATAATAACTTACATTTTCAACTCAATGGATGCCTTTGGTATATTTCCACTGTACTCTTTCCAGTTTACTCATGCTTGTTTTCTTATAAGGTTTCCATTTTATCCCATACTCAAGTTTGGGTCTAATGTAACTAACAAACAATAACATCATCATTTTTGATTTCCTAGATTTTATAAATCTTTTTATACAACCTATAATTCTATAACTATCATTAACCAATTGCTTGATATGATTAAAAAAATCTCAAAGCTGAATCTATCCATATACCCGGGTCCTTGCATGAATCTACAGTTTCAGTCACTGTGTGCTGTATTACATATTCACTGTTAAGTGTAGGTCTCCTAAAGTGTGTGTGTGTGCTGTATTACATATTCACTGTTAAGTGTAGGTCTCCTAAAGTGTGTGAGAGTGTGTGTGTGTGTGTGTGTGTGTGTGTGTGTGTGTGTGTGTGTGTGTGTGTGTGTGTGTGTGTGTGTGTGTGTGTGTGTGTGAGTGTGTGTGAGTGTGTGTGAGTGTGTGTGAGTGTGTGAGTGTGTGTGAGTGTGTGTGTGTGTGTGTGTGTGTGTGTGTGTGTGTGTGTGTGTGTGTGTGTGTGCGCGTGCGTGCGTGTGTGCGTTTTCCAAGGTATCTCATCTGGTTGTCTCAGGTTCCCTACCTTCCCCTCCTGGTGACGAGGTCTATAAGATGATCTGTCAGAGGGACCATCCAAAACGTACAGTAAGCAGAACATTATTCCTTAAATATCACTTACTCATCCTGAGGGGGGCAGTTTCAGTGGGACAGGATCCTGTCTAATTCTAAGACTTTTCCAAATGAGGCATATTCAGACGAGTATTGTGGAAAACCCTAACATCCATGTCCAAAGTGAGGGACTCTGGTGGGGAGTCCACATCTCCGCTTACACATCCACTACCTAGGGGTTTTGGAATGGAACTGGTCAGACTCTCTGGAAGACTCTGTTGGAACCCTAACAGGATCTTTTAAGATATCCATTCTGCTTGGTCCCTGAGAACCTAGATGAGGTGGTTGATTTGCCAATAGAAGGGTATCTCAGAGTGGATCCAGTGTCAGTGGATGCTATGTTGAGCATCTCGTAGAAGACGCTATCATCTTGTCCATTATCTCGAGAGCCAGTCCTGGATTTGTCAGTACTGGGGAACCAAACTCTGGAGGTGGGCTAATCTCTACCAAAGCAGAGTTAGGCAGTGCTGAAGAGAGAAGATCCAAACCCAAGGACCTGGATGATCCAGAGATGGAGATCAGTACCTATACCTCAAAGGCCACTGACTCAAACACTAAAAAAGGACCCACATGTATAGATGAAAAAGACAGTACCAAACTATCAATGTTGACTAATTAGTCCTGAAAGCCTCCTGACACAGAAGGTCTCAGCGTAGAGTAATTCAGATTTAACATACTCAGAGCCAAAGAATGTTTTTCTCACCAAACACACAAACTCCAGTAGGCAAATCATCTCCAAGATGACCAGTGCAGAGACAGGCACTAGACTAGGTGTGTATGAGCCAGTCTGATGCATGGTAGAAACAGAGGAGATGGGATGGTAGCCATCTCTGAGCCTGTGGGAACCAATGAAGAGGGCCTTCCTAATAGGTCTTGGAATTACTTCTGAAGTATCTAAATGATTTAATTGAAGCAGCTGAAAAAGTCTGCAAGAAATGAAGCAAGATAACTTTCTCGAGTATCTGCTCAAAGTTTTGGGGAGATATTTGTCTCAGATAAGTTCCTTTAAAGGAGACCTATAATCTATGGAAGAAGTTGTACAGCAGGGGAGGTATCCTTCTCCTTTTTAGGAAACAGAATCACCATCCCTGCTTTTTTCCCCACCCTTTTTTATTTCCTCTTATGCTTGGCGGAAGGGTCAAGAGGTAAAAGGGCTTTAAAATTAATTTATTCCTCTTGTCTGAAAGAGATACAGAAGCAAACCCCTGACAGATGGAACAATCTGTATCCAAGTGCTCTGGCTCCAAACATACCACATTTTACTTACGTGTGTCTTGGGGTAGAATTTAATGCCCACATTTAGAGCACGTCTTAAAACGTTGGTCCATGTTCATAATTACCAAAAAAAAAAAAAAAATACAAAGTCAACCCACTAATAATAATCATCTTAAAAATAGAGTTCAACTCCAAATTCCCCAAACAAACAAATGCAACAACTGCACTAAAATCAAAGGCAGCTGAGTATTATAGAATTATCTACAAATTATTACTATATATTTTTTTAAATTTTAAGAAAAGAAAAAAAAAATACCAGACAAAGGCACATTCAGTGTGTGGATCAGAGGCAGCACTAATACTATAATTTTAGTCTAAAAGTGAAGAGGAACAAGTCCATAAATATATACTGAAGAATGAAAGAGAATAAACTGTTTTGCACAAATGTTAATAAAATAGCTTTTCAATTATAATAAGGGAGTGGTTAACTCTAACTTTTATCAGTTGACTGTTAGTAAAGGCAGCAAGTGAGAGCTGAAACAAGGAGGGACCCAGGGCATTATGGTTGGAAAGAAATTAAAGCAGTTCAAAGCAGGGAGCTGAGATCAGTTCCAACAAGTGACTAATCTTAATAGGCAGATTGTTAGGCCAAAGGAAACAGGGTCCCTGGTATAGAGGGAGTCTACATTTAAAGCAAGTGTCAGCAACTATGCAGCATGCCTGTTTTCCAAATGCATGAGTGACTTAAGATCTGTCATTTTATTATTTAGACTTCTGTCGTTGAGGAGGACCATCTTTAATGCAATCCAATTTTGGGATCAATATGTCAGATACATTTGAAAGTCCATCAGCTGGACTCTACTTAAAAATGCACAAGATGAGCAGCAGTGCTTTAGCCGGTATGCAAAAGCTCTGGAACTTGAGGTGCAGGTCATCCTTAGCAAGACAGCTCAGCATCATATCCCATGCTGACACATACTGGATCCCACTTTAATCAGCCAGCTATTTAACCAATTTTTGAAGCCAACTGAAGTCAATTATATTTTCTTTGCATCTAAGTATCATTCACACTGAAGGAAAAATTCCACTCAGGACTAGTGTCTTACCTACATTTATAAAATACCTGGAATGTTCTAGCATGTTTCTATTTATCAGGGTTCAATGTCTCAAGTCATTCACTCCCATATTCACCACTATCATATCATAGTTATACTTGCCAAGAGTTAGAATCCTTAGAGCCCTTGTAGCATCAGAGATTCTGGCACGTCTGACATAACTCTCTGTAACCCTTTCCTTCTCCAGTATTGCGAGTAATGAGTCCATGTGTCTGTCAATAGAGTTACCACGTAACTTATCACTAAAACATTTTTATGGCTGCTACGGCTCAGAGTGACAGATCTACAGAGTTTTTGCTCAGGGTAACTGTTTATAGGAAGGACTCATGAGGTGAATGAGTGCCATGATTTTCGCTGAGACTTAGTCTTCTTATTTCTAGAAGGCTCTGAAAGTGATTGTTTTGCAGCCATGACATAAGACAGCTTAGTGTGATTAGAGAAGTATTGTGTTGGAGGCATATAAAGCTCACAAAGAAGTTTACAGGTGAGAGAGAAGACTCCAGATTAACTAGGTATTTACAGTCCTTGCAGATGGAAGTATTACTTTTTGAGTATACATTCATTTTCTGTGAGCTTTAGGCAGTTTGAACAATGTCTTAGGATATGTAATGCTAAAAGGCTGGAAGCAGAGCTAAAGCTAGCTTGCAAACCTTCCTCCTTGTCCAGTCCTTAGGTGTTTAGAGTAGTAAAGAAAATGCAGTGAAGGGGGGGAACTTTCTAGTTGAATCCTCTAGTGCTCACTCACTGCTATGAGCATATAAGATGAGACCAGGAGGAGTTACCAAAGACAAACTTATAGTAAAGGGCAAACAACTCAAGAGGCATCACACTTAAAAGAGCAACCCAGATTGACTTAATGGATGCTCTGTATTCTGTCTCTGAGGAACACAGCGCAAATGCATTAAAATAGCTTAATAGGAGAGTATTCACAAAATGATACTTATGTGCTGACTTACAACGGCCCAAAAACAAGGAGCCAGAGAGAATTTTGCTGTAAAATTACCATAAGTGGCAGACAATAGATACACTGGGTTTAAAAACAACTACAATAGGACGGCTGGGAAGGAAAGTTCTTAAGACACTTGGCCCTGTAACTGAGCTGCCTAGAACTACTTTAAACCAAACAAGTTCTGAACTAGCCTGACTTTCACTCACCACATAAGATAGGAACTAGCTTTTAATACCAACAATTAGACCACTTATATGGCAAAATGCAGTATAATTATTTACAGGATTACTAATACAGGTTTAAAAGCCCTTATCTAATGCAGATACACACAGTTAAAATGAATTTTAAAAACAGAGCAAGAAATTGAAAAAAATAACTTATCTTTGTTGCTGCGTGGAATGGAACTATAACAAATTCAAAATTTCAGATTATCACAATTCAAAATATTCTATCTAGTTTACAAAGCTTGTAAGTCTAAACCGAAAATAATGGGGAAAATCTTTTAATTCTCTATATGTTTGTATGGCATATGTGGTGTTCTGGAGAATAATAAATGAAATGTCTTGCAATGCAGGGATAAGAAGCTCTGTTCAAAACTTGTGAGTCTCATACAGAGTTTCCATTCTTATAGTACAAGGCATTTCATTTATTACACAAAACAAGCCAGCCATATAATCTACTTACCTGTTTCTTTCTTTATGCTTTAGGTATAATTTACTGTTTCTAAATGACCTGATGTCTCTTGCTAATTGTTTACATTTTCTGCTGAATGTTGTTTTAATTAGTTTCTGTAGGATTTCTGGAATCAAGTGTTTCATTGGTGGTTTTCTATTCTAGCTCTGAGATGCATACAGCTGCCTTAAAAGTGGTCAACGTTTAGATCATTGAGCATTAACTGCCAGATACCCTTTAACAGATACCTCTGCAACTATCCTTGCTATTGTAAGAGAAGAGCTGAAAATCACTGCCGGTACATCTACTTTGTTGTTCCATAATGGGCATTTCCCTGTCCCCCATGATTTTGAGTCCATTAAGTTTGTATATTTAAATTAAAAGTGTGGAGGGTAAACTCCCCAAAATATAGTCCCTGTAAATAAAGTAAGTGTGTGTGTGTGTGTGTGTGTGTGTGTGTGTGTGTGTGTGTGTGTGTGTGTGTGTGTGTGTGTGTGTGTGTGTGTGTTTCTGCTTGCATTTGAGCATGGGTTTTATTCATGTAGGAATGACAACTTTCCTGACAGCTTTTCATCCAGATCTTTCAAAGTGCTGTTTGGTCTTTTTCTTTAGTATGTGTGCTCTTCTGTATTTTTTATTGTGCTGTATCTTAGTACTATAGTGAGGTTTATTTAGTAAGATTCATGTGGATCTGTTATTCATAAAAATCTACATCTTTGGGGGGGGGGGGGGTCTGCATTTTAAGAGTAAGATGAGATTTATGGAAGGATTTGCTATCCTTACAGTTTTCTTTTTTCCTGCAGTTACTTTAGTTTAAATTAGCATTAGCAGTTTAAATGGGGTCTCTCTTGTTATTTGCATATTTTTCTGTGGTCATTTACCAGGTACTTTAATTTTTCTGTTTTAATGATCATCAAGTTTATCAGAAGTCAGTTAACATATATGAACTGCATTGCTATGGTGGGCTTTGTGTTTCTATATTTTCTGTAAGGAGAGTGACAGGTTTTTTAAGTGAAAGAGAGATGCACTGCCAAATACTCTCAGCATTGTTTTCTTTTTTATATATCATTTATTACATCTTCATGCAGTTTACATAATTAAGTAAACATGAAATCCAATCATATTTACAAATTAGGATCACTAAAAGAAAAACAGGGACTAATACAGCTCAATTACACTTATTATGCAACTATTAGCCAAAATAGTGATTTCAACAATTATTCATATGTACATCATCTTTCAAAGGTAAACTGACTAGATTAACTTCAACAGCTATTAATGACACATGCAATACATACATACATGTGAGACATAAATGAATGCATTGTAACACAACATAAGTGGGAAAGTATACAAAACTTCATGTTATGATTTGATCCATCCCACACCCAGCTTGTATCAAGTGAGCAGCACTTATCCATCCATCATGCACTGGCAGACTGCTATGTATTCCAGTGTATGTTACATTCCAGATGTAGCTACAGTGACACCTTGTGTGTGTGTGTGTGTGTGTGTGTGTGTGTGTGTGTGTGTGTGTGTGTGTGTGTGTGTGTGTGTGTGTGTGTGTGTGTACTGTAGCTGCTGTCACAATGCCAAGAATCTCTCTCTAATTCTACTTTTTCTCCTCTCCACCCCATCAAAAATACCTATTATCTCAACAATTAAGAGTTAAATGCCAGAGCTCAACTTTCCAGGCCAATGCTATTATCAAATGTGCTACAGCCTGGTCATTACTTGTTAATTCTACTAGTCTGTTATATCACCAGCACTGCTGATTTAACAATCACCATCACTTTTCCAAATGATGTTAACCACTTCTACTCCAGTGTGTGTGTGTGTGTGTGAATTAATTTTTTTTATATGAAGCCTTTGACAAGATCAGTTAATATAGCCACATGCCCCAAAAAAGCCTGTACTACAATCCCAAAAGGGTCATTTTGATAGATGGTATATCTTTCACATCCTTGTCAGAGTATAAAAAGTACAGTATGGTTACTTCCAAGCAAAATTTCTGAAATTCCTAAATTTGCTGATATATCTTGGCAAATGACTTAGATTTTATCATTAATTTATGTTGCTGTATATTTGGCCTCCACTAGCTTACCTCCCGTATCTCTTAGAGCTCTAAAGATTCTGCAAATAAATATCTTGACCACTGGCTAGCCACCCCTAGCCTCCATCATCAATGATACCATTAAGTCTTGTGGTAACCTCTGCGAGACACATCTGTCCCTCAAGCAGGTTCTATTAATGTCACATACCAGGTTAAGGTCTTTAGAGCGAGTAACCCATGAACAATTTGACTTGTGGAGATGCAGCACTTCCAATAAAGGAGGGTCATAGATTGCCTTATATACAAGGCAAAGATTGCCTCTGAGTAGTTTGTATGAAACAAAATAAGGTGACAGTGATTTCAGATGATTCACATAAGACAGATGCTGAAGACCTAGAATTTTCATTGTGAGTAACCTTTGTGGTCTCTGCAGGTGCTTGGAAAGGTACATATCAAAAGGGGAGTTGTACTCAATTATTGGCCTGATGAGGGAAGAGTACAGGGAGGTTCTAACTACTTTTTTTTTCTAGAAGCAATACCCTTACTTATGAGATGAGCACTACAGAATACCCTTCTTACCACTGTGGAGACATGGTGGTCAAAGGTGAAGGTTCTGTCAACCTGTGTGCCCTGGCCTCTTTCTCCACTGAGTGCATACTTAAGGTGTTGCTATTGATGTGGTAGTTAGCAGGAACATCGCCCTTACTAAAAGGTATAATACATTTTTTTGCACTGAATTTAAGGCCATGACTTTGGCATCAATCATTTGTTTGTGTAAGACCCTCTTGTAGGATGTTGACATCATTTGGAGATTCTATAACCACTCCCAGTTTGCAGTCATCAGCAAACTTTGCCAGCCACAGACCTTTAGTTTTTGCATGTACTTTGGAGAAAAAGATTCCAGAGTTCCCAGGACTGATCTCTGTGGAATACCACTGGTTACAGGTCTGCTGTTGGAGGTGGATTCCCCTATTGTGACTATATGAGTTCTATCAGTGAGCCAGTTAATGACCCAGCTAGCAATACAAGGGTTGACACCTAGCTGAGTGAGTTTGTCAATGATCCTGAGTGCGGGATAGTATCAAATGCCTTGGCTAAGTCTAGATAGTATGTATGCATAGATTTACCCTCATACAGGGCCTTAGTGACAGACTCAAAGATGTCCACCAGGTTTAACAGGCATGATCTTCCCTTTGACAAATCCAGACTGAGTAGGGTCAAGTGTTTGGAGATTACCTATATCTTTGTTGATAAGATCCATGATGATTTGCTCTATGGCTTTGTAGATAAGGCTAGTCAGGCTAATAAGTCTATAGTTCCCGGGGTCAGTGGAAGTATTACCTTTGTGCAAGGGAATAGCAGTGACCATTTTCCATTCAGGTGGGATGAACTTGGCGCTTAGACTATAAATGAAGAGAGTGCCCAATGGTGTTGCTAATTCTTGTAAAAGCCTATATTGGGTAAGACAATGATTCAGGTCATAGCCTGCTATAGGTACCCAACCATGTCCTAAGACTATCACTCCATGTTCCTAAGCACCCTGGAAACTATTAGCATCCAACCAAACACTCTCATACTAGGTGACTTCAACTACCCCTCCATCAACTGGGAAATCTACTCATGCATCAATACACTGGCCCAACGCTTCCTGGAATTCATCAGTTCCAATGCCCTGGACCAGCTCATTCTTACCCCCACTAGAGGGAGCAACATCCTTGAGCTGGTTATTACTAACACGGGCAACCATTGCTCTACACCAATAGTCAATTCCTCCCTGGTTAGATCAGACCACAAACTAATCACCATGGAAATCCACATCTCACCAATAACCTCCGCAAAGGTAGCCACCATGAAAAACTTCTCCAAAGCTGACTTTGGGCTCCTAAACACAGAGGTGGCTAACTTCACATCACCCATGCCAATGGAAAATTGATGCATAACTGCCGAATCATACACCAATGCACTGTAGGAATGCGTACATAAATGCATGGAAGTAGCCATACCCAACAGAACCAAGATGCTCTCCTCCAGAAAAGGAAGCCAATCTGGTGGTCTCCTGCCATTAATAAATTCTACAACAGAAGGAAGAAACTGTTGCAGAAAAAGGTGAAGTCCCGAGACTGGAAAAACTCCCTTATTAGCCTCAACAAAAACCTGAGATCCCTCATCAAAACCTCTAAAGCCAGCTCTGAAGGCAGAATTGCGGCAGACTCTAAAAACATCCACAAAGGCTTCTATAGTTGTATCAAAAATCTCCATGGCAATACCCAGGCTTGCTCTGAGTTACTGCGCAATGGTACCTCCTATACTGAGCCAACAGATATTGCCAACATACTGGCTGACAGATTCAGTACCAACTTTACCCCCCCCCCCCCACAAGGACCAATCACAATACCGGAGAAGTGCCAGGCACCCAGCATTACTGCAGCACAGGTTAAAGCTGCATTGTCCAAGGCCATGAATACAGCTTCCATGGGACCTGACAATATCCCTGGATGTGTTCTACATGAACTACAAAGTGAACTGGCACCATATCTGTGCCACATGTTCAATCACAGCCTCACCTCAGGCTTTGTCCCTACTGAATGGTGCACTGCTACATTCATCCCTCTCCATAAAGGGGGAGCGACTACAGACCCTGGGAATTATCACCCCATTAGCCTGATGAGTCTGATATGTAAGGCTATGGAGCGCATCATCATGAACCTAATTAACAAGGACATAGGGAATCTCCAAACTCTAGATACCATGCAATTTGGTTTTGTGAAAGGTAGATCATGTCTGCTCAACCTGATTGACTTCTTTGAGTCAGTCACCAGAGTTGTGGATGATGGCAAGGCAGTTCATACAGCCTACCTTGATCTGGCCAAGGCCTTTGATACTATTCCCCACTCAGGAATTATTGATAAACTCACCAAACTAGGCATCAACCCCTATATCACTAGGTGAGTTGCAAATCGGCTCACAGATAGAACCCACAGTATGAAAGTAGCAGACTCCAAGTCAGACTGCTGACCAGTCATGAGTTGAGTCCCACAGGGGATTGGTCCCGGGTCCTCTCCTGTTTGGCATCCACTTCTCAGAAGTCCAGGCCAACACAGAGAGACTCTGGCTGACCAAGTTTGCAGACGACTGCAAGTTGGGAGCCATTATTAACTCCCCAAGTGATGTAGACATCCTACAGAAAGGCCTCACTGAGACCAATGACTGGTGTCAAAACCATGGCCTTAAGCTTAATGCCAAAAAATGCATCCTCTCTTTTGGGAAAAACTCATTTACCACTAATTACCACATTGATGGGAGCCCACTGAAGGCGTTAGAAGAGATTTGAGGACACAGGTTGACAGCTACCTTTCCTTCAACCACCACATTGCCACTGTGGTCAGACAGTCCTTACATGTGGCACATCTCATTACCAAGAGTTTTGCATACAGGAGAAAGAGGTCATCATCTCTCTCTACTCTTCCCTCATCAGGCCAATCATTGAGTATAATGCCCCATTTGGTTTGTACCTCAACTAGACACATGCAACAGCTGGAAAGGCCACAAAAGTACCTCACGAAGAGGATCCTAGGCCTTAAGCACACGTTGTACATGGACAGACTGAAAAAACTCCAGCTATTCTCTGTCTCATATATTCTACTAAGAGGCGATCTCTGCTCGATTTAGAAAGCCATGTCTGATCCAGCTCTGTTAGAAATGCTACATCTAAAGAAATCCCAATCCAAGAGGAATCTGACCAATGGATGGGAGATCGCAGATACACCCAGGGGGGTTACCTCAGTGTCACTGCTCACAGACAGACAGTAAAAAAAATAATATACATTTCTCCCCTATGAACCTATGAACATGCTTCAGAGACCTCAACCTCATTACCACAATTAACAGAACATGTTGGAGGGACAGGTTCATAAACCAGAGACTGCCCATGCTCTGGAATAGACTTCCCATACATGTCAAGCAGAGTACCTCACTGGCCCTTTTCAAGAGGAATCTTTATGAGAGGATGGGAAATAGAAAGTCCACCCCAGGAATCACTCCAGTGGCTCTACTTGATAGAGGCACTGGGAACTAATGTCAGGCAACACGATGCCAGGGCACTTCTATTGTCTAGGCTTGTAAAGGCTCCAGGGCCATTAGCCTAGTACACATCTATGAACCTATGCAGGATTCAGCCTGGGATGTTATCAACTCCCATAGATGTGTTCCTGGCCTTACAGAGGGCATTAATGACCTGCTCTTTAGAGATACAAGTTAAGGGACAGGTGGCAGGGATGTCATAGGGTACATGTGGCGGGGACAGGGGAGTGACGTTTTCACAGAACCTGTCAGCCGAAAGGTTAGCTATGTCCATGGGCTGAGTATATTGGTATCATTAACTACCAGCTTGGCACAAATCAGGGACTTTCCTTTTAGGTGACATATGCAACTAAAGAATGTATTATGGCTGTCTTTAGTTGGGAAAGCTAATTTGGATTCACAGTTTGCTTTGGTGAACTTCACAAGAAGTCTTATTCACTTGTTTAAGATGAGGAGGGAGTGTTTCCAGTTTAGGAAGGCTTGCTCCCCCTTACTCTTAGATAGAAATATCTTCTTTTTGTAAAGCCTGTTAATGGCAGCTGTCCACCAGGCAGGTTTGCTCTTCCTTGAGGAGCTTGTTTTGGTCCTATCAGGTACGGCCAAGTCTATGCAGTTAAACAGGTGTTTGTATAAAGCATTGGTGTAGAACTCTGCATAGTTGCTAGTTCCATCTGAGGGGGCGGTGCAAAGAAGCTATTTATACCATCCCATAAGAGGTTATAATCTGTTTTGAAGAAGTTTTTTAGTTTTGTTGCTGCTGGGGGGGTAGTCAGATATGATAGTTACTTCAAATGAGACTGATCTGTAGTCAGATCTCACCAGGGAAGACATCACAGTGGGCGTGTGCTACAGTGGTCCTCCATACTGGTAAGCACTAGATCCAGGATTTTGGCACCCCTTGTGGGGGTGTCAACCAGCTGTTCCAGGGCACTGGAGTTAAAGTTGAGGAATCTCTAGGCAAGTGAGTTTGAGTGCAAATAATTTACCCAGTCAATGGATGAGTAATTAAAGTCACCCAAAAACCATGGTGTTTGGATGCATCTTGACAGAAACAAGTAGATCCAGATAGACAAAGTAGTTGCCCTGATTCATGGAGGGGTTCCTGTACCTGGCAATGACTTGAATAGGTGTCCTACCAACAGTTAATTGCACCTGGAATATCTCCTGGCAATTATGCTACTTGACCAATCTGGAGGAGTATTTATCTTGAATGAAAATTGATAAACTGCCTCCTTTAGTTTTCATGCCGTCTGTTTTTGGTCTGAACATGTGGAAGGTGGTGTAACCCGGTATGGCTAGGGTGTCATCCATAGCCTTGAACCAGGTCTGCACAAATGTCTGCATCTTCCAAGGTGAATACTGCTTCCAGTGAGTGCAGATTTGTGTTAATATTTACAAAATTATTTTTTATGTTTGCAAACAACTGGATTTTTTTTATCATGTGATAAGTGTGGTTCTTTATTTCAACACATTTTAGCACCATCATCTGATGAAGTCCTAGTCTGAATTATTTTAAAATGATAGCTTTTACAAATGACTCAATGGTGGTCTTTCTCAGTTTCTATAACATTCTTACCACCACTATGATTTATTTTTAATGAGGATGATATTCTCTTTTTTTCATTTTTCGTTATACTTAAATTTATGCCAGTCACTAAATGTATAGTGCCTTTTACCCTACCATTTCAACTGCTTCTGTGTTTAGTACCAGATTTGTAAGGTGTTTTTAAGCAAGTAATGAGTGTTGCAGCTAACAAAGCTTAGTTAACACTATTACATGAGATTCAAATGGTCAGCCAGTTAATTTTGATATAAACATTGGCCCCGATTCCAAAAGACTTGCTCTCAATGTAAGTGACAATTTACACTGAGACCAGGATTAGACCAGATGTTTTAGAATCTGGCCCTCCAGTGTAAGCCTGCTTATAGATGAAACTTGCACCAAAATAAGTCACTTACACTGAGACCAAGTCTTTCTGAATCATGGCAGATTTGAATTGAGAGCAACTCTTTTGCAATCTGGCCCACTGTGAGTTTTTTGCCCATCTCAATTGGCGCATTTTCAGGCAACACCAGTTGTTAAAAGCATTCTGATGATGTGAGTGGCTTGTTGAAGGATCTAGAGCAGAAGGGATTTAAGTGTAAAAATTCTACTTGAAATAATTTACATTAAGAAAAAAATATCTGAATTTGGAGAGAGCTAAGAAGGGTTTGAGTGTGTTCAAATATTGAATTGGTATATGTCCCCTGCAGAAAAAAAAAAAACATACCTTTGAGGTTTGTCATAAGTTGTTTCCACAGGTTTTGTTCAGTGTTCCACTGTTCAGATTTGCTGCCAATGGATCAACATGCTTCCTATGAGAGATCTAGTGTCTATGGCTAATCTATCAGACATTTTGAGGACAGGAGGCTAACTGTCAAGAATACTGCCAACTGTCAAACACATCCTCAAAAGCTGGGAAAACTGGTTAAGGAAAATCCAGCTATAATGAGTCAGAATACTTTTGCTGAGATGCTGGAATTTTATCCTGTTCCTACCACAACAATTCCTTCAATTTGGCTATAGTTTCAGAAAAAGATAATTCTTCAGGGAGGAAATGGGAAGAAAGATTTTGCTAAGAATTTGATGTCTCCTCCTGTGGCATGGATACTCGAGAAAAAAATCCCAATCTAATTCTCCATCAGACTGGAAATTAAGAGTCCAGAAATAAATGAATGAAAAGCTTACAATAAGTCTAAGCCTTTTGCAAACCTAAGCCAGTCTTCCTTAACCATCCCATCTGAAACAGAAGACAAATAGCCAACTTTGTTTTCTTTTTGTAAGAGACTCCCTCAAAACAAGACCGACTCAAGGATGGGGATCTTCCCCAGAAATTAGAAGACGACTGCCTGTCTCCTCACCCTAGAGTGACAAAATTCATTCTCCTTGCCTGACAAAGACAGCTCAACAGCCAGAGGATGTGGCTAACTCCTGGTCTTTCAAGGCTTTTCAAGAAGCAAAATGAGCAGAAAGATAATGAGTGGTCCAAGGATCCTGACTTAGGTACAGAGTCACCTATCCTCAGTGGAGGCAGTGAGGAATTCAGCCTGTCTACCAAAGACTACTGTAAAATGTCCTTGCTGCAGATGTGAAAATGAAGAACCAAGGAGACAAACCTTGCTCCATAGTTACCAGAGAATAAGTGTCTGAAGAGTGTAGATGAGCCTCAACAAGCTGGTGAACTTCCTGACAGGAAATTTTCAACTTTGAGAGAAAAACATTCAGTGACAATCCCCAAAGCTAGTAGTCCAAGCCCCCATCTGAACTTTTTTTTTTTTGTTAACACAAAGTAAATGTTTTCCACAAAACGTGCTTTTAATACATTTTCATATACAGTTTACCAGAATGCTTCCATCCACTACTTGCATGGCCATCTTAGGGCCATGCATGTTGTAAAGATACTAGGATTCAATTTTATGCTGTGTATTGTGTACTAATATGACAGATCAGTGCAACACTGTTAACTGCTGAGACTGTGGCAGGACATCAGGCTGTAGTAAGTACCTCTACAGATTATGTTAAAACCCAGTGTATCACAGCCCTAGAATAAACTAACTACTGGTCTCATTCCAGGCTGGATCTACATCTATTGACCAAAGTGATAGTGTAACCTCATCCACATCTGAGTTGATGTCTGCTGAGCATAGGTGCTCACTAGCCTGGTCAAAAGGAAGCTTTCTCAAGCCTGACTGCACTATAATAGTTCCCCCTGTGGCTGCAGCACTGTTTATGCATGCAGCATGCAGCATCCAGCAGGGGAATAGCCACCATAGAGTAGACTATCAGAGGTTTTCAGTAACACCAGGTGTCTTAGCCAGCCCTGACTATGTGATTGGTGGTTGAAATCAATTAACAGATGTGCAGATCTATAACTCAGGCACAGTCTGAAGATACTCACACTGACATGGAGAAGATTGGAGTGCTGAAGAGCTAATGTGAGGATGTCACCTAGCACTGCCAATACCTCTAGGAGGCAATGGGGTCCAAGAATAAATCCATATAGGTCACATGAGGTCCACTGTGGCACTTAACCATGCCTGCCTTTACACAGAACAGTTGTCACTTCATTGCCCTATCCAACACTGCCAACTTTGGCCAGGTAAGTGTGAACATACTTAATATAGCTTCTTAGGGAAAATAACACAATCTACACCTGAGACAAAATAATTATCATATTTTGTTACCCTGTGTTGTGAGAGGCCATGACATAGAACTTTCAAAGACAATATACCTCACCAACAGACCACATGCAGGTCCTTTTCACTTGTACCACCACATCAGTGTCACAAGGTCTAGAGCTTCACCACATGCACCTAACACACTGATCAACATCATATTTCTATACACTGGTTTACCTATCCTGGCTCACCCATTCTCACCACAGGGGATATTGTGTATGAAACCGATGTCGCAAATATGGCCACATCTTGCACATCTCCATATTTATCACCTTGCCTTGTTAAATCAGACCATTAATTAGTGACCTTTTCCTTTATAACTGGTGATACTTCCCTTGTAAATAATGTTGTGTTTAAGGACTTCCCAAAAGTAAACCACCTTCTCTTAGTCAATTACCCAAGTAAATTCCGCTATAATCCTTCTCCAATGGATCCCACTGCTAAAGCTACTGCCTATACCTCTAACTTCTACACTCATGAAAACAGTTTGATCGGTAAGGCATATAGGTGGACACACCCCTCCAATCAGGTACTGCCCTAAGGGATCTAGGCACCATCACTGATAATTCCTTGTTGTTTGACCATCATGTCTCCACAGTAGTTCGATAAGCCTTTTATCTAGCTTGTCTAAGTTTAAAAAGAATCTCCATCAGACTCAAAGATGTCTTAATTTTCCTTTACTTATAGCTCATCAGACCTATTATTGAATATAATGCACCCTTTGGAATGTATTTTTCTAAACGTATCACTCAACTTGACAGACCTCAGAGATTCAGAACTAAAAAAATCGTTGGCCTCAAAAATCTCAATCATCATAACAGACTGGCATCCCTGTCAATCACTCTCTTATAAACTCCTCCATGAACATCTTTTTCTAGCCTTTCAAACCATGAAAGATGCAACTCTCTCTGACATTCTACCCTTTCAAAGAGCAAATTGTATATCAAATAACCAGTTAAAGGAATGAAACCTTCATCAACAGAAAATAAGACATGTTGGTGTGATAGACTCATTTCCCCTAACCTCTGGAACAAATTTCCACTACAGTCAAGCAGAGTAGCATCCTTATCACCATCAAGGTAAACCTAGATAATTGGATAGGCCTTAAATTTTCCCTGATCTATCACATCTTGCCCTCCATGAGAATGATGGGGAACGTTTGACTGTTTTTTTTTTTTTTGGCTAGCCTTGTAATGGTCTGCAGACCAATTGCCTAGTACCTATAAGCCTATGCCTCCACCCAAAAAATAGGCCCATATCTACATGTCTGTTAACTAGACACCCCCCAATTCCATTTCCAGCCACATGTGAATATTCCCCAATGCATCTTTGCAAATGAGTGTGCCCCTACACTACCCTTCTTCCAGTGTTGAGCAAATTAAGATGTCTGAAGCATAGCATGACTCAGACACTCAGTGCCCAGTCTGTTCTTTGTGATACTGTACTACCACTGTGTGCATATTGCAGTATATAGAGGTGGACTAGACACTGTCACTGTACTTGCAGTGCCATATACTGTGAACAATGCTGTCTGAGGGGGTGTCGTTATTGACTGCAGTACACAGTGTGAACTAGCTTGCAGACAGTGGGAGTGGCAACCTGCATTGTCCCTAGACATGTCTAGGCAGCAGAACTGAACTTGTAGCAGGTGAAACACTCGCTTTACAATTATCTTATTTAGTGCATGTGCATGGTTGCATTGCATTTCAGCAATACTGTGTGGGTTTCTTATGGGCACCATCAACCAGGGCTCCAGTGGTATCCTGTGTCAATTGGAACACAGTAGGAACATATGGGGAATTAGACAAAGGTGCAGTCTGTCTATGGCTGTAGATATTTGGGACTGGAGGTACACCTGCATTTATCTACTGGATAGCCCTGTGAAATTTCACTGTGAAGGAACTGGGTGAAGGTGACTTGCATGCTATGTGTGGCAATTATAGACACCGTTAGATTGCAATGAAGAAACAATGCTTTATCAGCCTCTGAGTTATGCAATATCTCGCATTTATTGGTGTAGCAGTCCTTCTTATTCATAAACTACTATCAGTGGAAACCAGGTGGACATTTTATTGCCACATGTGTGCAATGTATAGCTCCCAGCACTTCAAGGGGTAGACAACATCATGGAAGCCATTCACAGTGGTGGCCTTGTGCCACACACTTTTACAGTATGCAATATTACATAAGCCATTCATTGTGGTAGCCCTATGCCACACAGTTTTACAGCAATAGATGTATTCATCTATATGCAGACTATTAATTGTGATGTATCCAGAGTGTCCTATGCTTGTTTCTGAAAGGACCCTGTAACTATAAAATAGAAGCAGTTACACAAATCTTGATATCCACGGCTACAGAAGGTTTATGCAATTCTGCAGATTAATGCAATGGTGCCTACATGTCAGCCACCACACTTATAATCACTCTGTCAACATGCTATTGCTATTCAGTAATCTGGTGGCATGTTCTCTCAGATGCAGGCCTGCAGAGCTCAACATTAAATGTTGCAGTGCTACAGCTGTTATTGATCCAACCACATTCACGGTTTGTAACTTTGCACTTTTTTGTCTTTATAATCAGACACAACTAGCTATGTGCCTTCCATCTAGATGACTATACTTAAAGGCTTGCTTGCACAGACCCTCATTTGCATCTGATTGAGTATTCAATAGTTTGTAAGACTTCATTTGCGTGTCACGATATGGTCATTTTCATACCCTATTCCTGCACCTTTTTGCTCATTCCCCTTTAGCTCTAGCTAGTTCTGTGAACCACCATCAAGCTGCCCAGCGCTGGCATAGGTACAATAGTATACTGTGTAGTATTTACTTATTTATTTTACATTTATTTACCAGGGAAGTCCAACATGGCACAGAGCCCTTTTTTAGCACAGGCCCAGGAAAAAAAAAACTCTGAAATTTAAATTACAAAGTTTAACATTACACTATGCATAGTACAAGAGAAACAGTCATGCAGTAAATGGTAAAAGAAAAAGTTATACATGATACAAGAGACAATATTTACATAGTCAGTATACTGATAAATTAAAGCATTAGCAGTGCAAAGTAGTAATTATATAAACAAAGAGCAGTAGCTGCGTGCAGATGAACATTTTTTCATATTAATAGCAGTAGCAATAGGAGTGTGTTGTTCAAAAGCAATATGCAACTTAATTACAAAAAATAGCCATTAGTTTTTCTTTTGCAAAGTTTAGTGTATGCAATACATTCTAAGAAAGAGCCTGTCCAGTAACTGACAGCATCCCTCTCCTTTCCCCCAACATAGTTTCAAGTTATTGCTTTTCTCTCCTATTCTCCACTTCACTGCATGCTGGTCACTGGTATCACATGTTTTTCATTGTTGCTATATATTCTTATAAAACCCTGAATAAAAACATTACCAAAGATAGAAACAAAGAAAATTATAGCTTCACACTTCTCCATGCCATCTTAAATGGTTAGGATATTACTATACATATATATGTTTACGCTGAGTATTCTGCCATCATAAATGGTGATGTATTTCTGTATTATATAAATTCAAGCATGCAAACTGTGGAAATCAAAGATATAGAAACATCAGAATGTTGAAGTATTGAAATGTAAAGTACAGTAATGCAATCACACCTAGTTAATGTGGGGAAAGGTAAATGCCAAACTGAAAGGCAGAAAGTAAAACCATGGGGCAATCAGAAAGATGACATTTTTCATTCCTGATAGAAAAAAATAAATTCCATTTTTTTCTACATTTTGCTTTCCACTGGAAAATGCAAAAATGCATTATTTCATGAAAAAAATGCACTATTTTATGGCAGAAATGCACGAATAGAAGAACGAGGGTAAAATGTAGGATATGAAACAAAAATGAGTGATATGCAGCAATAATGTAAAAAAAACCTTCTTGCAAAATGTGCTTATGTATAGTTAAAAACCATGATAGTTCGGTCTCTAATACCCATGGTTACAGGAAACGGAAATGTAAAAAGGAGAATTGAGACAATTTACAAAATTCAAAGAGATGTGCATATTTACACACACACTCACATGCTCGCTAACATGGGTACGTACCCACTTCTGTATAGTAACGGAGCTTCCTTTAATGTAGCATACTTTCATACTCCAAAAACTTTAAGTTCAGTCACAATAATTTCCAAAAACCATGAAACCCAGGTAGTGTTCCAAAGCAACAAGCCTCTGTTCGTCACAAACAAGCGATCCTTACTAACAAAAATCAGAAATACCGATTTACCTATATACCTATAGGTATTTCTGATTTTTTGTTACCAAGGATCACTTCATAGGTTCATAGGTAGATACTAGGCTATCTGCCCTAGGGCATTTATAAGCCTAGCCAGTGTGTATTTGGCTTCTGCCTCCCTATTAGATTAGCCTACTGTGCCTTTGTAAAGTAGGTCACAGAAGGTACCCTTTTAAGATTAGTTTACTGTGCCTCTGTCTAGCAGGGACACAGGAGAGATCCCAGGGGTGAATTTGCGATTTCCCATCCACGCATCCAAATTTCGCTTGAAGAGGGTCAGCGAGGGGCTATGTCTAACATGAACTGGGATTCTATTCCAGAGTGAGGGGAGCCTTTGGGAAATGAATCTGTCCCTCCAGCATGTCCTATTTATTTTTTTGCTGAGGTTCACGTCCCTGGAGCGTGTAGCTCTAAGGGACTTGGATTTTTTGAGGTGGAGCATGTCCATTAATTCTGGGTTTGACATGGCTTTGTACATCAGGCATAGATTGCCTCTGAGTAGGCGGTAAGCAGCTGAGTAGAGCTGGAGTTTCTGTAGTCAAGCTGCATAGGACATCTGTTTGTAGCCCATGATCCTCTTGGTGAGGTACTTTTGGGGTCTCTCCAGTTGCTGCAGGTGTCGGGTAAGGTACATCCCAAAAGGGGCATTGTATTCAATTATGATGAGTAGAGGGGCACAATGACCTCTCTTGATGCGAACCCTTTCATGATAAGGTGGGCTATATAGAAGGTCTTTCTAACCACATTGGCAACGTGATTATCAAAGGAGAGATTACTATCTACATTGGTCCCCAAATCTCTAATTACTTCTTCTGTACTTAATGGATTACCACCTATGTGGTAATTTGTGGGCACCTTGTTTTTCCCAAAGGGGATGACTATGCACTTTTTAGCATTTAGCTTGAGGCTATGGCTCTGGCACCAAGCATCCGTCACTGTGAGACCCTTTTGGAGGATGCTTGTATCAGCTGTAGATTTGATTATGGCCCCCAGTTTGCAGTCATCTGCGAACTTTGTCAGCCATAATCCCCCCCCCCTGTGTTAGCCTGAACCTCAGAAAAGTATATACTGAACAAGAGAGGTCCCAGAACTGAGCCCTGTGGGATGCCACTTGCAACTGGTTTGGATTCAGACATGGCATCTGCGATTCTGACCATGTGGGTTCTATCTCTGAGCCAGTTTGCAACCCATCTTGTGATATAAGGGTTATTTAAGCTGGTAAGCTTATTTATGATGCCCGAGTGGGGTATTGTGTCGAAGGCTTTTGCGAGGTCCAGGTAGGCTGTGTGGACTACCTTGCCCTCATCTATGGCTTTGGCAACTGTTTCAAAGAAATCAACTAGGTTTAAGAGGCAAGATCTGCCCTTAACAAAGCCGAATTGGGTAGGGTCCAGTGTCTGGAGGCTCCCAATGTCTTTGTTTGAGTTCCATGATAATACGCTCCATAGCTTTACAGACCAGACTAGTCAGGCTTATGGGGCAATAGTTTCCGGGGTCCGTTGCAGCACCACCTTTGTGGAGTGGGACCACTGTAGCTGTATGCCATTCTTTGGGTACATATCCTGTAGTAAGGCTAAGTTTGAACAGTGACTTAATGTGAGGGTTCAGTTCTTCTTGGAGCTCATGTAAGACACAGCCTGGGACATCGTCCGGTCCCATAGATGCTGTGTTTTTTGCTTTGGAGAGGGCAGCTTTCACCTGTGCATCTGTGATGTCAGGGAGGTTACATTCAGTTGGGATAGGCGTTTGCTCCTTTGGGGGGGAGAAGTTTGCGCTGAATCTGTCTGCCAGGATGTTGGCTATGTCTATAGGTTCGGTATATTTTGTACCGTTATGCAACAATTCAGGGCATATCTGGGAGTTTCTGCCCATGTTTCGGACATAACTAAAGAAGGCCTTGTGATTATCTTTAGTGTCTAGGGCAATTTTTCTTTTGAAACTGGCCTTTGATGATTTTATGAGGGATCGAAGTTTCTTGCTAATACTGATCAGAGATGCCTTCCCTTTTTGGGATTTTTCTCTGTCATGTAGTAGCTTCCTACTTCTGTTGTGTAGCTTATTTATGGCCGGAGTCCACCAGACCGGTTTCCTGTTTTTGGAGGAGTGAGTCTTGGTTTTATTTGGGATAGCACGATCCATGCATTCCTGCAGGTGCTCATAGAATGCATTTGTAAATGATTCTGCGGATTGGGCTGTATTATCCTCTGGCCCAGGGGCTTTGAAGGATTCCACCTCAGTCTTCAGAAGTGCAAAGTTGGCTTTGGAGAAATTCTTTACAGTGATTTCCTTGGCTGGGGGTGGGGATGGGATATGGATGTCCAGGGAAATTTGTTTATGGTCTGATCTTACCAATGAGGGGTTTACCTCTGGTGTGGGACATAGAGTCTCCATGTTGGTGATGACTAGGTCCAATATGTTGTTCCCTCTTGTGGGAGTGGTGACCAGTTGTTCCATCGCGTTAGAGTTTATAAATTCAAGGAACCGTTGGGCGAGGGTGTTTGGGCTTGAGTAGTTTTCCCAGTCAATGTTTGGGTAGTTGAAGTCACACAATAACATAGCGTTTGGAGAGACCTTCATATTCTCCAGTGTTCTCAGGAATGCCAAGTGGGGTTCCTGTAATAGGGAGGGTGTTCTGTAGCAGGCTACAAACTGAAAGGCAGTTTTGCCCGCTGTTAGTTGCACATGGATGGTTTCCAATGCTTGGTGCAATGCCACTAACCTGGAGGTGTAGGTATCTTTGATGAATATAGATACTCCCCCTCCTTTTGTGCTTCGGTCTGAGTTTTGGGGCCAAAACGCATGGTATGAGTTATAACCTGGTAGTGCTGGGGTGCTCTCAGGAGTCTTGAACCAGGTTTCTGTTACTGCACAGACATCGATTTTCTCCATACTGAGGAGAGTCTCGAGTGAGTGCATCTTGAGGTTTAGACTTCTGGCATTGAGTAGCATTACCTTTAGTTTTTTTATCTTTGGGTTGTCTATGGAGGTGGGTTTGTCCTTTGAGCCTTGCCTAAAAAAGGCACTACGGGGGTGGCAAGAGCCTTGGACGGTATACGAAAGCCTAAGGGTGACAAGTGCAAGCCGTCCCTAGCGAGGCAACGTGGCTTGTCAAGCATGTCATCCCAGGCTGACAGACACTGGATCCCCTTTGAAGGACACCAATACTTTAGCCAATTGTTGAAACTGATCATTTTGTCTTTATACTGTGGCATCATTCTTGGTGAGGGCAAGATGCTACTCAAGGTCAGGGACATACCAGCCTGGGCTACATGGTCAGAGAGCTCCTCTATGTCTCTTTTCATTTAGTCCAGGGAGGTACGTCTCAGGTCATTCACACCAGCATGGACAATGATGGAGTCATACTTGTACTTGCTTTGGAGTGACCTGAGTGCTTGTGTTATCTGGCGGATCCTGGCACCCGACAGGCAGTTTACAGTGACCTTCTCCTTGTTCAGTCTAGTGAGTGGGACGTCAGTGTGCAGGACAATAGAGTCCCCTATAACAAGTGTATTTGGTGTGTTGTTTGGCCTTATGGGCTGTGACTGTGAGGCACACTGATTTTGTGAGATATGTGATTTGTGGGTATTGCTGAGGGGTGGCTGTTGCTTGGATATCTGCTTAGGAGGTCTTTGCTGTTTAGGCAGATTTTTATTTAGAGCCTCCGAGTATGTTTTTGTGTGTTTATGTGTTGGGTATGCAGATGCAATAGGTCTGTGTGAGACTGGATTTGTGGTATGGGTGGTTACCTTTTCCTCCTGACTGACTGTGCCAGTCTTGGGTTGAGAGAGTTCTGCCTCCAGTTTGGCTGTGACTGCATCTCTCACATGTATTAGAGTTTGTTGGAAGGAGGAGAGGGTTATCTGTGTACATAAGGCAATTGTAACATTGCCTCAAAATTCCCAGATTCACCAGCTGGACTGGAGAGTAACCTTGAAACTGACCCTTGGACATACCAGATTAGTACAGAGAACTGTTTTTTTTTACTGATCAGATTAGGGAAGGGAACTGATTTTTCACTTGATCAGGAAGGACCAATTGGGAGCCTAATACTTATGAGAAGTCAAGGAGGGTGTAGTGCTTTAGTTAGTTAGTGTTTCCTTATAAGAGCTGAGCAAGTGCAGGGCTTTAGAAAGAGAACAGAGTGATTACTTTGAGAGTTTGAACAGTTCTAAGGGAAAAAGTGAAGAGCAGACTTTGTGGAGCCTGGAATAGTTTAAACCTGTTTAGGCGGCGCTGCCCGACAATACTCAATGTGCAAAACCGCACAAAAAGAGAGATCAAGGAGTTTAGAATTGACCCAAAAAAAACTACAGCTTCTGGGTAGTAACCACTCCTCCAGGGACAGGCAGGCTGTTCAGTGTTAACCACTCCCACTGGTGAACACAGAGACTTCCCTTTAGCCCAAGCAAGCACTGGCCTTCTAGAAACTTCCAAACAGTTCAGAACAGCAAATCTGTAACTGAACTTTAACTTTCAGAAAGTGGGAAAAAAGCAAGATTTTTTTTTTCTTTTTGTTGGCGTTTAAAGGTAGCAGAGATACACAAGCAGCAAAATAATCACAACAATGCAATAAATGACCCCACACTTGAGTGCTAGGCCAAAATCAGGTAAAATGCAGTTTTTAGAGAAAAAAACAATTTTAAATTAAGTGCAACACAGGAAATGCAGTAAACAGGCTCTAGATGTGTTCCAAGTACTGTTACTGTTACAGATATAAACTTTAGCAAGCCGGAAAATGCCAAAAAGTAGGCGGCAAAGCAGTAAAACTTAACAAAAAATCAGAAGAAAATACTTAAAATCACAAAAGTGTCTCCTTTTCTTCTCTCAGCATTTTCTCCTCTTGGTAGGTGCTTCAGCAACAACTAGAAAGCCTGAAAACTTGTCTGTGACAAATAAAGACTTGCTGCTTTGGAACACTACCTACTTTTTTTTATTTTGGGGAATGATTGTGACTGAGCTCATCAACGAAGTTTTAAGACTTCTAGTTTTAATGTTTTTTATTTTTTCCTCAACACTTGTGTTGGTAAGTTTGGAACCAGACAGATTCCTGTGCTTGTTCAGTTTTTATACTTGTATACTCTTCTATGTCACATGACTTGTATTCAGTGTGCTACCGATGGTGCTGACCGAGAATGACACAGCTATGGATAGAGAAATGAAGACTGACAGGCACTTAAAGTTAGTGGAAAATGATCCAGAAAAGTCTCACTAGCATAGCATGCTAGTCAGCTGCACAAATTTATTTCTCTATGTCTACTGACTTTGAAACAACAATATGCAAGCATTTAACTATTTGACATAACTGACTGGGGAAAAACAATGCTCTGTATAAAAAGAAAGAATTTGTCTTAACAGTTTGTTTTGTGTTTCTGTTGCTGCTTTGTGAATGTTTTATATATGTTTATGGGGGTCATCTGTGTAAATGTGTGTGCATGTCTGTGGGTATCTGTTTACAAGTTCTTAACCATCTGATATAAAATACTAGAGTACATAAACTGTGACTATGCATTTTTTCTATAATTGACTCAGTACTAGATAACATAACAGTGATTGTGAGGAATATATATGAATTCTTTGAGATGACCTGATAATTTACAATTTCTTGAAGGAAACAGTTTAACTAACTATAGAAATAAAAGTGCCAAAGTGCAATGCACATATATTTTCACAAATACACAAGAACAAGCATGCTGGAATATATAGCAAACAATACCATGTCTTCATAAAAATCCATGTCAAGGCTAGCCACCCTTCTGTGAGCACATTGGCTCTAGATGATGGTCACCATTAATGTGATACCTCAATACCATGTGCAAAAATGAGAAATGGGGAGGTTATGGGTGGATGGAGTCTCAAAAATAAAATACAAGGTGAAACAGACGTAAAGCTATGCAAGGCTTCCGGTTAGCATGAGTGGCATATTCTTTGCTCTTCCTTACAGCAATAGCATTACATGCTCTACAAGGTCTAAAAACAAAATATATACACTAAAAAAATCTTTTTGCCTCAGTGTTAGTATAACTGTATAAGTAGTATGCGGATTGTCAGGGTTTCCACCTTAATTATCCTTGACTGCTTATCATTCAAACCTCAACTCTATGCTCTCACCCCCAAACAACCAAAACAAACTCCAAAGTTTAGCTACAACTGCTCTTCTAGAAAACAGCTGAATGTATGGTCAATGGCAATGCCAGGATCACCTGTCTATGTGGTATTTGTTTCAGGGATCCCCAAAATTAAGGTTTGAACAACAGACAAAAAAATTTAGGGTGTGAACCTCAATGTATGCCGTGTTTTAAATATTTCACATTTTGTATTAGGCTAGGACTCCAAATGATATACTAAAGCAGCTTTTCAATAAATATAAACTTTTTAACATAGGATAAGACCTCTCATTTCAGGAACAATCCTAAATAATATATACACAACTGTAAAGCACAAGTCACAGAATGACTAATGGTATACTTCTCTGCAACATTCAACTTCTCAACATTTACCATATCTAGAGTAAGCAGCTGAAACTGTATAAAATTAGTTAACTCGTATAAAATATGAATACCAAGAGCTAGCAAGGTGGGTTCCTCTATAAAAGAATTTATACTGTGGAGATCCTTGATGCACTTCTCCTGTTTTCTTATACTAATTTATATAAACCATTCTAAACTGTTCAGAAAATCTACTTTACATCCAGGTTTAAAACTGGCATGTTATTTACTGAATTCATACTTTTTTCATGTTTTAGGTTATTTCTGCCCCTGTGCCTTGTTGATCCATTGCAAGCCTCCCTATGATCACATGGAGTCCATTCATTCTGCTCAGGATATTTTATTCTGAGAGCAATCATATTGGGGGGGGGGCTGCAATTTAGACAGCAATGGTGGTGCTTTGTGCCCTTGCTGACATCCCATCAATGACTGCATGTTTTGAATTGCCTAACCCCACTATCTAGCCAGGGGGATAAGCAAACCACAATAGCCTAATATCTGTCCTCAGGCTACTCTGTGTTACCTGTCCCCTGCTGTAGCTAGATTCTTCACTCTGCCCCCCTCCCCCAAGATGGGCCCACCCATCTTTCTTGTCAGCACCATGAAGTACCTGACCTGCTAGCTGAACTTTGGTCAACTGTACAGTAGTCATAACTTTCTCTATCTACGCCTCTGGTGATGGCATTTTGTGACGATATAAAATTGTAGACATCATAAATCAAAAAACATATGAAGCACAGTTAAAGATTGATGTGCAATCTTAGGTGGTGTTTAAATCAGCTTTTTTATTTTTATTTTTTTTAAGTGAAACCAATATCAAAGTGAGAAGCTGGGTTAGTTTTGAATACAGTATTTGAGTTGGAGAAGGCAACTGCAACTCGCACTTTAAAGAAAGCAGTTCTGTTCCAAGTTGTCTGTCTGTCTACTCACTGTAAAGTCTATACCTGTGGCTTATACGTACATTTTGATAAGCCATTTGCTCGAGTTCTCTAATGTACGTTTCCCCCTTGGTTTTCATTTATTTTCTTGTTAATATATTCTGATACCAAAAAGCTATGAACTTCACAATAAAAAAAATGTGCAGTAAACAGTAAAATAAATAAAATTATTGCATTTACCATTGTGTTTTCTATTACAAACAACCATGAGTCACTTACATGAACAAGCCATATTTTCTGTGATTATAAGCTTTTTTGCTGTTTGCCACCATGGTCCGTTCTAACCTCATCATATGTCCTTAATTCTGAAGAGATTTGTTTATAAAGGCTAAAACAGACTTTGGAAAAAGACCCAGAAACCCCTTATTTTGGAACTACAGTCAGTTTACAAGATTTTATGATCTACACATTTCCAGTAAAATAACTATTAAAAATTAAAATGGCAACAAATATCTTTAAGAGCAACGCTCTACTAACATGCATAAGGCTGTACAACATTTCTTTAGATATTGCTCTAAGATTAATTTTCTTACAAAACGCACACATTTTTTATATATATGTGCAAATACACACACATGTTATGTGTGTGTGTGTGTGTGTGTGTGTGTGTGTGTGTGTGTGTGTGCACACGCGCACATATATACACACATGGATCTACTTTGGAAGCTTGAACTTTCAAAACTTTGAACTTCATATGGTCAAGACCATAACATCGAAGTTTTGAAATTTCGAAACTTCAATAATAAACAATAAAACATTTTTTTTTATGTTTATACATTTATGCAGGGGGGCAAGCCCTCCTGCACTCCCCACACCACCTGCTAATTAAATATACAAATTCAGAGATCGCACTGCAGTGAAGAGAACAGTAAATTTCCCACTCTGCTCTATGACAATCGCCATTTAAACCATTCGAAGTTTCAAAACTTCGATCTTATGGTCTTGACCATATGAAGTTCGAAGTTTTGAAAGTTCGAACTTCCAAAGTAGACTCATATATATATATATATATATATATATATATATATATGAAGCTAGATATGTATATAGCTATATAAAGGCATCTGTTTACATATATGTAGTATCCAAGTGACTATGCATAAAACATTTTAAATGTACAGTAAGGTACTCTAAGGTATGTAATTATGATGAGATAGCTAAACTTCTTGGGTGACACTAAAAGCAATCGAACACACACCATACTTAACAGTGCACCTGAGGCAAGCAATTATTTCACAATAAATATGAGCCCTGTCATATCTTACTGCTTCCTTAGATTATAAACCTTTTCAGTTAATGTATTTTGCATATTTAAACTACCTGCCATATACAATGCATTTGTCATGCATAATGCAGAACATGGGAGACAAAGACAATGCATGTAATTCTTCAAGATAAGCAAATGGGGAAAATATACACATGTATTCTTGCTGCTGTCAAGCTGTGAGTACCATTTTGCTCTCAGATTTGGAGTCTAATTGATATCAGTGCTATCAGTCTGCATTATCTATCTTAAGAAAAATAAATGGACTGAGAATATTAATTCCATGCTTTGACTGCAGAATGACCTCTTGATGTAAGTTTTGCTAACTCAATCAATGAATTTAGTAAAGATGTATTTGAGTGGGGTATTTAGGGATTAGCCATGGAGTTAAGAAATGAAATAGGAGATATTCTGACAAATCTATCAAGAGGAATATCAACAACTTAATGTTTAAACCAATCATCTTGAGTATATATTTGAACTTGGATATGCAGATGTAGTGCACAAGTCCCCAAGGTTCAGAAACACACTCAAAGGATCAACAGTCCCGTAGACAGCTAAATTACTCAGAAAGCCAGGGAATTTATCAAACATGAATTTCAAAGTGGATTCTAGCCTCCAGGAAAAAAAATGGAAGTGCCCATTAATGTACATTCAAAATAAATGTTGCCTGCAAGCTCCTTTAACTATTTATTCCTGACATGCAATTGGCTAAATATTTTTAATTTACATAAAGTGTGACAAACCTTGTTGCCCTTTGATGGAAGTGATCTGGGTTTCTGATGCAAAACATGAGCAAGGCTGCACTTTCATTTAAATAGTGCTGCCACTCACTGCTGTGAGACCATAGCATGCAAACTGTTTCATGTTTTTAATAATTATCTGTAGCACAACACTAAATAGAGGTGATGACACTTGCAGTAGTATTGTCAGAAGGTTGTAAAAATACAAGTGTCACACTAGTTCACTTCTAACCTCTGCACAGTTTTTTCCATCTAATTTCAAGCAGGGTAAAGATTTAACTATGCCTGAGCTGTACATGACTAAATTATTCCTAGAAGCAGTTCAGAATACAGATGTATGATAACAGCAGTCACATTTTACTAATTCAGATATGATATTCCAGCAAAAATTGTACATGAAATATGCAAATGTTTTGTCAGCTGACTGACTGCATTTTGAGTGCTCATATGGTTTCATGTAGCTTTTTTAAACCTATAAATTGTATGCATTTCAAATTTCTTTGTGGAATGGCTAAAACTGTCAGACTGAACAGTCTCCTTCATTAAAATTCAAGAGATATTTTATTTGAATAAATTCAAATGAGGTAGACTCTATGAGCCCTCATTTCTCTAGGACCAAGGGCATAGTGGTACACACATCAGGCAGCAAATGATTTCAATAAAGCACGTTTAATCTTCCTAGTAAATTTAGTAGTTTCAGGTCAGTAATAAGCATATATTTTATGCAAGTAGACTGTTGATTCTAAGTACGTGTTGGCTTTGAACCCACTACCAGGTGTTTATAAAAATATCTGTAAGTTTTATATCTATATCTATATATATTCAAAAATATGTTTGAAACTAAGAACTACAGCTATTCAAAAACTGGCTTCTAAGTACATTTCCAATAAGGCTGGCAGCAAAGGCAAAAATAAATTATATACAAGTGTGTGGTGATGCTAAATTCAATACTTACAAAAATTTATTGCAGTATAAGGTATGTACAGATGAAACTAAATACACTAAGTACAATATGTTATAGCTAAAAAAATCTGTTGTTGCTAAACATAAAAAATGCAGTAAGAACTAACTTCAGAAAATATCTTGCTTGAATTTTCTGAGACAGAATTGTAAAACTCAGTATGTGATATTGGATGACAGCCACGGAATACACTATTTGAGGCAAGGAATGACCTTGGGTTATTTCATATATGGTTCAGCTGCAAATGCATTGCCCAAGGCTATTCCATTCTCCACAAGTTCATACACACAATGCTTTCACCATGTGGCAATTACAAATTTATACATATTTAATTAAAGCAGATATGTTGATTTTTGTGTTTTATTGACAGAGTAGCGTAATGTCTATATACACATGCAGGCACATTTATATAGCTATACAAATACGTGTGTGTATGTGCACAAGTAAGCGTGATTTACATGATTTATGCATGTCTGATATTTTATATATGTGTATATATATATATATATAGATTTTTTTTTATATGTACATGTAAGAATTTGCAACGTGTGCTTGCGTGTATATATAATATATACACATACACACATGCGAACTTATATCAATATGCATATAACATACATTCCTTGCTTCAGAAAACTGAATTAGCAAAGAAATTATCATGAGGGTTCAAAACTCATTTACTGCTTTCTGAAATAACAATTACTACTGTAGGTACACTCTATATACCACATCCCCCAACACATAGTAACTGTTTCTGCATAGTGACTCAAACACACTTCACCACAGCAACAGGCATTGCTGGCTCTGACCTTCAGACAGAGCAGACAACCATATATAGAATGAGATTGAGTTATGACTGACTACGGCACTGTAGCAGTAGTGCTGTGAACTCACCTTATGTGCTTTTAAAACAATGCCCCCCCCCCCCACTTCAAACTGCATGCCTTCTGCACTGAACAGGTCTTCCTCATTCATTACAATACTTCACCTCCTTTCAGGTTTAAATTTACCTTTCCTAACACTGTGTTCTCTTGTCTTGCCAAAGAAATATGAAACAGCCATTCCTCACACAAAAACAACCAAAAACATTACTACTTTCTGTAGCTTCTTACTCTCATATATCAATAAACAAGAGAAAAACAACTTACCCTGCAACTTGTTCTCACGATTACAATTTGCTCCACTTGAAACCATCACTGACAAGGCCTCAGTTCTTCACCTCCGTTGGCACTGCAGTGAAGAAGGAATAAAAGGATTAACCTTGGACTTGCTTCACTCATTGGTTTTAGATTCACTGATGGACAGAAATTGTATTTCCTTGACTTTGTTTGAAGCTTAAAGGTGTCCCTTTAGAATCAGTCCATCTACTCAGTTGGTACATGTTAAAATAAATACGTCCTGATAACATTTTCTTCCCTTTAATGTAAATGTTCTTTGAGGCTAGCCTACTGGGATGTTGGTTTGGCCCATACTTTGTCACTGGCAATGTGAGTTGAAACAATGATCGTGGGTGTCAAACGGACTTGTTGAGAGATGTGCAGGGCCCTCTTTTTCCAACTTGGGAGGGGTTCCTGAAGGATTGTGACATTGCAGAGCTGAACCTACATGGAGGCCTCATATAATAACTAACAGAGCTTATCACACCATAGCAGCTCCAGTGATACACTATTCTACATACATGGAAATCTATATGTTTCAGGCTTCTGAGTCACTGCATGGGAGTCCTGGCAGTTCTAAAAAAGTAAAACCTAACATCACTGCTACCTGTGAATTATTGCTTTCTTGCCATCAACATCTGTACTATTCAGAGAATCCGAGACTAAGAGTGGTGATTGACTATATGACTTCTGTAGGTGCCAGTTCTACTTCAAGAATAATGGTGATCCAGCACTAATGAGTTAAAACCATGGGATGAATGAAAAATATTGGTATAAACACAAATACTTTTCTGAAAGCATTCCATCTTTGTGTGCTACAACTGCAGAATAAAAGTGCCTGATGTTTATGAATGACATATAACTGTGCTACAAATCAGAGGTGCAACACCAGCTACAGGTGCTCTAAGGGCTACACTGTTATAGCCACTTGTGATGTTTCACAAATGGTCCCATCTTACTGGGCAAGTCAGGTGTTGTCATACATATGGAAGTACTGCAGCACAGCTGGAGGTTTCTGGATAAGTAAAATAACAGAATGTATCAGAATACAATAAATTAAGGTACACTGCCATGTGTGTGCAAATTTTACATTACCAGCATGAATAATATGTTCTAAAAAATGGACTGCTACAGTTGGCTACATTCAGTATTACTATAGGACTGATACAGGATTCTGTATTTTTCTATTCCTCAGAGGCTGACTGTATGTATCAAAACTGCATCCAGTGCTAGAAGTGGTTGCTGGCATTGCAGTGGAAGGAAATGTTCTTTCTTATAAAACACACTACCATATATAGACAATTTAAAATATTTGCATGCTGGTTTCTCTGCTGGCATTTTTACACCCCAGTAAAACTGCAGAAACTGTTGCATGCTTAGTCCCCATGCAATAATCTATGGAAGTTGCTCACATGTTCAGAGTTTATGAAAACAGATTTCTTGCAAAGAGATATAAAGTACTATTCTGTGTGGGTATCTGTATAGAAGTAGAAATATTAGACCATAAAAAGAAACTTTTAGCCTTAATAATGGCATGTAAAACAAGCAATTATTTACATTCTATTTATTTATTTTTTGGTCATGTACTATAGCAATCAATGTCACACATTGCACTACCTACATACTATTTTTTTTTTGGATACTACATCATGTATAGTGAGAGTGCCTATTATTATCTATAATGTTTTTAACCCTATAGAATCGTCTAGATGTGTAGTATATACATTACAACATTGTGTAACATAGTTTGTTCTTTCAACTTAATTTGTATAGTATTTCTAATGTGATTTGTACTGTATTAGATTTTATTGTATTCTTCATTGTACTGTATGTGGAGCTTTTCTCCCCGGGCCTCTGCTGAAAATGGGTTCTGTAGCCAGTCAGACCACCCCAGTAAACAAATGTCAAATAAATAAATTACAAGACACTGCAAAAACAGAGTACCACTAGTCATAAAGGAGTTATAGCAAATAATGGAAAAAAATTACAGAATGAGAGCACAGGGCTTTTCAAAGAAAAGACAAGACAGAGCTTTTTAAAAGACAGATACTGATTCATTTAAGTGAATAGCAATTCACAGACAGGAGATAAAAAAATAGGGTACTAGAACCATCTTGCATGGTGACCCTAAATTAGGATGTAAATAAATTCAAGGATGCCAAATGTAGTTGCTCTAATGTTTGGACATGATGAGAATTTAATGTCAGCACCAACAAGGGTTATGATATATTACATTGTTTGAAGACTAAGTCAAAAGTAAAGCTTTTTTTTTTTTAATCTTTAAGGAACTAAATTGTTTCCTTATTGTTCTGCAGAGGATAGTTTTGTGGTTATATGGTTTAACAGAGGTTTAAAAAAAGGCAAAACTATACTGGCAGAGTACATTATCACAATACCTTCCTGTAGGCACAAAGATTATAGAGCACATGCAGTGATACAATGAGACACACATTGAAATTCACACAAAATATTGTGACACAAGAAAATAATATGTCATAATAACTGCTACTCTTCATTAAAGTTTTTTTTTCTGTTTTGAATTGAAGGGCATATATTACATGTCAGCTCTGAAAACACGATTTAATCACATGGTTTCCATCCATTTAGCAGTGCTTCCTCATACTGTTTTCTGTTCAGTTCTTGGATGGGGTGTTTCCTGTGAAGATTATCATGTACTCCCTGTGATGGTATAGTTTCCTCTATGTGGTCAGGTTTCTTTCCCTCTCTAATCCCAAAGTCATTACGTAGGTGAATCTGTGAGCCTCCAAGTTGCCTATCATTGTACAAAATGTGTGCACCTGCATATGTATGTACACACTTGTCTGTTGCAAGGGACTGGTATACTCTTCAGCTTCCATGCATTGCTCCAATTGACAGCTATTATGTAACCCTCACCTGTATAGAGTGATAACTAGGGAATGCATGAATTAATGTTTCATAAAAGAAAAAGAAAAGCCTACCCAAAAGGTGCAAAGATGTCCAATTTTCAAAAAGACATGTTATGTTTTATGAAGTTTTCAGTGCCTGTACCACTGATATATTAGCTTTTTTTTCCCACCTTTGACTGCTCTGCATTGTAGTCTGACTACTTCAAAGTGAAACTTTAGAATTAAAAAAGTTCTCTGAAAAACACAAGGGCATATATGCAGTTTTCTACACGTAGAGATATTTGAGGGCATGCGTAAAGTGGCACTGCAAATAAAACAGACTAAAGATTTGCTACCCAACCATGCAAGTCAGTGTGAAGGAATGGAAGTCTTGCATAGCAATACTACCACATATAGAGCAGAGCAAGGAAAACACTTATCCATCACTTTCAGATTCTGCCATTAATTCATTTCATGAAAACTGGCGTCAGCAGAGGATGACTGTCATTTTAAATGATTATACTTAAGTTGTCAAACAGTGGTAAAAGTAATAAAAGTCAATTTGAAAACAAGCAGCAATCATTTTAATCCCCTACATGAATGTTGCTACAGTACATTTTCTTTCACATTTGAGAGGCAATTTATAATGCAGTCTAGAACTGCTAACAGAAAGACAGGACTTCAGAGTAACATGAAGGCAAAAAACTTCCTAGATTAATGTGCATCAAAACTGATGCTAATTTTTTTAGTTTCTTTCTTATTAAAATACATGAATAAATAATTATTAACAATCACATGGCTCAGTACAGCACTTGCACTCAATACCGGTTACATTTAGACTTTGCACAGATCCTTACAGCAGCTGGCCGTACACTTGGATGCCTAGCTATAGATTCTATGCATGACAAAGAGAGGGCAGTCAGGCTAGAAAAAGATCAGCTTTTATGTTATCTTTTTTTTTTGTTGCCCATGAGGAAGTAAAAAAAGAGCTCAACTGCACTTGCTGTTTTTGCAAGCTATAGGAGCCATACAAAAGGCAACAGTAGTATAAAATTATTGGTATGAGAACCCAGCTATGAATTATGCCCAAGTCAATTGAAAAATGTTTTAAGATAAAAAAAAAATATAATGGAGTAGAATATTTTGGTAACTGTGGTGATACCAGATCATACTGACAATCAAACTGATTATGCCTGAGCAGAACCTACTGGAGTTTTCTAAAAAGGGTGGGGCAGTATTGGACTTGTAGCATTTGCTGAACTGAATCTGATACTTACAAAGTGCAAATGTGCTGCACTGTACCTGGTTTGTTTAAAGCTGGTGTGTAGAATGAATTCATGAAATTAATGCACACTAATTCTGATCTACCGATCATCTTGTGTCCTTAACATGGCATAGAGCATGATATGGTTTCAAAATGAGAAACCTTTTTTTTTTTAAAAATGGGAAAACTTACTAAAATAATTAAAATAAAATGCCACTAATGCTATGAGGAAAGCAGTAAAATATAGACTGAGAACTGCCCAACAGTGTTAATAGAATCCTGTCTAATGATTTTATTGATATTTTGACATGCTACTGACTCAGGTAAGCTGTAGAGTGGTAAAAAAAGATGGTAAATAAAATGTCAAACACTAAAAAGGACAAAATATAGTCTATCAGAGCCACAAAACATTTCTGCAGCCATCAATACAGCTACCATGGAAGAAAGGTTTACATGTTACAGAAGCTGGGTGAAGATCATGAAGTTCTTGTAAATTCTTTTCTCTGTGCACTGAGCAAAGATGCTGAAACATTTTTTGCACATTTTGGCTCCTTGCAGCTGACCAGCAGCACTCCATCTAATCCAATAGGTCTACCAAACCTGATGTAACCTCCACTGGAATAACTCCAATTCGTGGTCAGGGTTCAATGAGGGACTGAAGCACCTGGGGCCATATACTGCTGTTGAGTAGGGTTTTTTCCTACTTTCCCAGACTCAGGCTGCCCAGCAACACCCTGTTGTTCAGGCATGCCACGAGTGTCACTACCATACCTCCTCTCCCTTCTGCAAGGGCATCTGTCTTCAGGACTGCCTCATCAACACGCAGGCAAAGCACATGCAGTTGCTGGCCCTATAGCCACCACGAAAAGTTGACTGCAAAAATGTGTCCCAAAGCAAGCAACCTCAACTCTCATCTTCCCTGCCTGTGTTATCAAGCTCCCTGCTGCTAATCAAACCCAGGTTGCTTAAAACTTAGCCAGGACTTTATCCCTATGCCACTGGTGCAAGCAATGCTGAGCTTATATTTGTTGACTTCACATTTGCAAATGGGCAATCCTCAACACTTCAGACCACGATCGAAAATGGAGATGAAAGTTTTGTGCCGAAATAAAATTCACTACATGAAAGAACATGATTCCATGGCTGTTGTCGGATGGGGGTGGCAGTCTGTACTAGCATTTGTGAGGCATCTGTATGAACTAAAGAAATACTATGAGGTCAGTGATACTGATAAAGATGAGCAAATAAGAAACTGGATTTTATCATTGGCACTTCATACAAAATTTTGCAATAGTTACAGTTGCACCCAAATTTATAAAAAGCTGCACAAATTGCTTGAGAGCCTGAACAAATTAAACTACAAAGTGTAGATATGATGGTGATAAAAGTTATGGGTGAAATTAAGCAAAAAATATGCAATAAAGCAAAGGAGGAGTCATAAGGAAGGGCAGCATAAAAATCCAAGTGAAAATGAGAATGATGAATACGTGGAACAGAAGTATGCAGGAAGCAACTGTGTGCAACTGTGGTACTGAAAATGTAAAACATGAAAAATGTTGCTGTTATGCTCAGAATTATAGTAGTAAAAAGTATTAGCAACACAGGCTTAACGTAGGAAACATTCTGTGAGTAGTCAGTCAAATACGGGTGAAGAATGGCATGTCAAAATTCCAATTTGTGGCATTAAAGTAAGGTTTAAGACAGGCAGACATAACTGTAGTGTTACATGCTATGTAAAGACTTGTCTTAAAATCTCCATAGTTAATCAACACAGAAGTAGAAATATCAAGCTCAGATAAGAAACATAAATGTCTGGAAAGATCCTACTTGCGGCTGAGTGGAAAGGGTGCAAATATGGGTCTTTAATCTATGAGTTGTAGGGCCTTATGTAAAGAATCAGCTAAGTAAATTGGAGTCAACTTCCAGAAATGAAGAGAAATATTTGATGACGGATGCTTAAAACATTTGACATAAAAGAGTTCCTCTGCCTTGCAATATATATATATATATATATATATATATATATATATATATATATATATATACACACACATAAATAATTTTTTTGAAAACAGTATTTTATAACCAAAATATAAGTTAACAAAAGATTTAATGGACACACACAGACATAAATCCATACACAGAGCAATTTATACACTCGAGTAGAGAACATATTCTCAAATGCATCATGCAAATAATAATAATATAACAGAAGACATATCATAACCCACCTTTTGTCTTTAACTCTAAAATCTTTTACACTGCCTTCGCCAACAATTTAAACATTTACTTTATTACCCCTAGTTCTGACATACCTAAATTACTAAAAACAATTGAAAGTTTCTCAGTTATATCTAACTATAAACTTAACTTAAACAAAACCAACATCTTTCCTCTAAGTCTCCCCAAATTACTATCATTATTCCCATTTTTAGACACAAATTAAGATAAAAGATTAAACCAAATATCTTGGAATTACATTATTTCAAAGCAAAAGAGACTTTTATCAAAATAATATACAGGATAAATGGAATCATATTATACAAGACTGCAACCAATGAAATAATCTCAAAATACCTTTTCTACCTAAAGTCTCAATAATCAAAATGAATATTCTCCCTAGAATAATTTATGTGTTTATGACTGTACAAGTGATAATACACAACAAACTTTTTAGACAAATACATACATTTTTGGCCAAATTCATATGGGAACCTAAAAGAACAGGAATCTCATACCAAAAACGTTCATTACCAAAACAAAAAGGGGGCCTAAACTTACCAGATTTTAAACTATAATACATCATTATCAATAGCAGTCGAATTCTAAGGATAACAGAATATAGCCCTTTCGCATAATACATGGACTCCAATGTGGTTGAAAATATATTATAATTGTATCAAATCTCTAGACTTTAATCCTAGAGCTCTGCCTTTTTTAACCAAAAAAGAAATAACTGCTCACAAGATCATGGACCCGCTAAAATACTTCATTATTATACTTCAAAAGTTATTTATCTACCTTGATCTTGAGATAGCAATGGATATCCTTCAACCAATCCATAATAACCCAAACCTGAAACTTAATAACTCAATGATAAACCTCATTATACCATGACCCCCCATTAATATTCCAAAACGTGCACGCTGATTGGCCAGCGTGCACATTGTAAATCGACTTATACTAATGGAAAAAGGTCCAGTCGCCCGGACTTTTTCCATTAGTATAAGTCTCTTTTGCTTTTTTTAAAGCTGTCTCGCTGTGTTAAACTCCTTTAACATAGCGACACAGTGTGTAAAAAGCAACGGAGATCTTGCTTTCTCCATTGCTTTTTTTAAAACCTGTCTCGCTATGTTAAATGGGTTTAACATAGCGAGACAGCTTTAAAATAAGCAACGGAGATCTCCGTTGCTTATTTTAAAGCTGTCTCGCTATGTTAAACCCATTTAACATAGCGAAACAGTAAAAAGCAACGGAGATCTTGCTTTCTCCGTTGCTTTTGGCCACAGCTCTGATGTACTGCGTAGGCATGCGCAGTACATCAGAACTGCCGCAGATACCAGACAGCTGCGGAAGGGCAGCAAAGAGGCATTATACCATACATCGAGACCAAACCATGCCAACCGTGGGTAAATCCCGCATTACCCACACCCAGGTGTGGGTTATTGCTATAATAACTACCTTTTATTAAAAGACATGAGAATTTGAGACCTTTACCCTTACCGTAACTATACTATACAATAGCTAAGATCTCAACTCAACTTGCCAAAATCATACACAGTTCTCGAGACAAATTAAAGAAATATGCTCCAAACACCTTCAAAACACTAAATTAACAGAGGCAGATATAAACATATGTGAAACAATATGGACTATAATGCTAACCAGTGGGAAAATATATCCAACACATATAAATTAATATCTGAGATTAAATTCCAGGACACCACACTCATCTCTAGCTATTGGTGAAAAAATAATGCATTAATAACTGAACATCCTTTACCCCACTTACTTATATATACTAACTCCATAGTAATACAACAGTGGATAGAAGAACACACACACACACACACACACACACACACACACACACACACACAGTGAATCTGTGCTGGTAGTCAAAAAACAAATGTCTACTAATCTGGGGGTGTGACATGGCAGTGACCACTGCCAATCAACACACAAATTTCTCAACTCATTTTGCTAATTACTTAGGTGACAGGAAATACACCATCACATGCAACCTATACACTTCTACAGTTTTCTATTAATTTTGATTCAGTTAAATGACTTTCCAGTCAATTGTATTCCACCATTTGGGATTCAGTTAAATGAGAATTCAAATGACAGAAACTGAAATTAATTTGTGTTTGTTCCAGCTCAACATTGAAAAAAACCAAGCCAAATAAGAAAATCTCTTACCATCTTTGTTGCCAAAGGAGCCATGGCAAACAATTTCAGCAAATGTTTGTGAACATAATGGGAAAAACTACCTACTAGTAGATGATTACATTGAGATAGTAAATCTACCATCAATGACCAGTCTAAGTCATATACTGGTTTATAACTATTTTCTTTAGTGGGGAAGATTTCCATCAAACCTATCACTGACAATTGAACCTGATTCATGTCCTCTGAACTTTAGCAGCTTGTAAAGGAGTATAGGTTTGTCTGATTGCACATAGTCAAATCTGCATTACATGTAAGCATATGATATTGATGAGTCCACTACAAATGTCTAAGAAAAATCCTTAAACAGATATATTTTCACATAATATCATACTGAGCAATCTCTAACTGTGCAACCAAAGTGAGGCCAGCTCAATTAATGTTCCCACAGTTAAGGATCTGGGTACCCATGTCAACAATGACTTTGATTATGACATATTTATTGCTGTAAGGAAGTCATTTTCTTTTGCACATTTTATATCTAATGGAATTGTATCCAGATCTGTGATGTAATTATTCCATTATATTTGGCACTCATTAGGCCCGAGTATAATGTGCCCCTTATGTATACACCTGTCCAAACACTTGTCATAACTAGAAACACAGTTTTTCACTGAAAACAATCAAGGGCATACATCATAAAAAACTATGCAGACAGTCTCAAAGCCTTGTTATTCTGTTCATTATTATATAGGCTACTGAGAAGGGGGCTTCTGTATTGAATATAGGACTTCAAATCCTATTCCATCAGAGATATTACACAACCACAAGTCCAGTGGTATCAAACACTATTTCAACAGATTTCATTCTTTTTCCAACATGTTCCATTTCTTTTGCAAAAGAGATCAAAATATATAAAGGGATCTTGATCTTTTTTGCAAAACAAATTAAACACAGAAGGATAGATTTGTATCAAAGAGAATATCACTTCTCGGAATCACATTCCACTCTACATAAAGGAAATTACTTCTTCTTGATTCAAATGTAATTTGGATGAATGGATGGGTAAACACAAATTTACCCCTGGTTTAGTACTTCTGTTCCTCTTGGACAGGGCACGCATTTAAATGACTCGAAATGTCCTTGTTCTGCCCACTTCTGGGTTACTTATATGCAAAATATACTACCATGGGAACGTAAGGCTAGACTTAAGATCTTAAGTACATATGAACCTACAGTTCAGCCAACAGAGCTGAATCGTTGGCAAATGGGGCTCTAGGCAGGGAAATGGAATGTCCCCCAACAAAGCCACAGCAGCATCCCATTACTAGGCTCTCTCTCCCAAATTACCATAACAATGACCATAAAGCATTGTTCCAGCCCGTCATTATGTATGCTATTTTGTCCTTTTGCTTTTACAAACATCACAGAGCTGTGGATTTAATTTCAACTTTTTGTACCATAAACACTAAAAGCTATTTGATGAATAAAATAAATCACTCAGTTGAAAACAGACTTTGTATAAGAAACAGTATCCTTCTCTATCTTTGAAACTGCATCTGCCAATTCATTCTACAAGAGATGTACTGGGACACATATTCAAATGGCATATAATGAAGCACTAATTACTGGCTATCTGAAGGGTGCAGGAATTCAAAAGACAAATCTGTAATGCATTTGTTAACACATTGGGACAGCCCAATGGACACAGGTGCCCCTCTTCAGGGGCATCCCAAGAGCACTATGTAGTGCAATGACTTGTTCAGACTCGTACTAAAAAACAAAGTGTCTTGATTTATGCCAGCATGCAACAAACAAAAATAATTTAATGATGCTTAAATACTTTCATTGTTGAACATAATATCAACAGGCCTTCATCAAAACAGTAAAGATATGCAACTCGTATACTAGAAAAATGAAAGATGACGGCATCAAATAATGACAGAGAATTGTATTCCAGCTCACTGCTGCGAGAACCACATAGTGACACCCACTGCAACCCAATCCCCTCCTGATCTCTTAGCTACAGAATCACAGACAAAGAATCAAAATTAGGAACAGATTTGAAATATTTCTCTTGCATACTTTTAAACTTGCCAATATAACAAGCTAAACCAGAGCAAGTATTTCCTGAAGGACACAAAGTCTTAAACTCACATAGCTGTCATTATATAGTGAAAACAATCTACAACACACTGCCAGAAAGCCACAAGTTTTAAAAGGAGCAGACTAAAATGCATGTCAACTTCTTTGCCCAAGAATTCCAAACAAAGCCAAAAAAGAATGAGAGACACAGGCCTTAAAAGAGCAAGTTTTAAATACTTTCTTTTATCTATTTCTTAACCAGATTAACCCACTGGACAGCGTGTTCCTTTCCAGGGGCAATCTGTGAGCATTGACTGAGTGACTTACTCAAAGTTGTACAGTAGACAAATGGAAGGATTCAAACTCTGTACTTTTAGTTTAACACTTCAGAGATTTAAGTGCCAGACAACTCTAATTTACTTAAAAACAGTAATATACATTGCACAGATATGCATTTTCTAAATAAGAACTATGAAACTCTTATGCTTGGCATTTTCCACTGACTGCAGTCCTCAGTGACTTAACAGAAAATGAAGAAAGTAATGAAGGTCTGTTAGCTGGTGTAAAGGATTAGAGCTCAAAGCTACAGGAACTGATTCTTTATACCTTTATTTCCATACTGTATGACTGAACAAGTCACTTAACCATATAGTTCTCATGCAATGCCTTTCAAAATAAACAACAAATTTTCTGATCAATAATTAAATAACTCTCACGATTATTTATAACTCTCTGGGACTTAGCTCAGAATGTCAGGAAAGGTGAAGGAAACCTACACAACCTTACTTTCAAAAGTGTGGCTGGCATGTATAAAACACTGTCAAACAGTCTAAAGGTTAATCTGCAGTACGGCAGTTACCCAATCTGAAGTAACACTGGCAAGCAAAGCAGTACAACAGTTACCCAATCCAAAGTAACACTGGCAAGCAAAGCTTTGGCAGTAAAGCACTCTCAGCAACAGCAGAAGCTTGAGTGAAAATGCTGTTACATGGAAGCAATTTCCAGTCAACAATACAGCGCTAATCTAATTCACAGTAACAGCAGCATTGGCAAGCAAAGCTTCAGCATCCACAGTTACAGCAGCTTGAGTAAAAAATGCTGTTAAACGGCAAGTATTTCCAAGACTTAATCCATACTACTGAATTAACTCAATCCACTGTAACAGCAATGTTGCAAGTATAGAATCAGCAGTTAAACATCCACAGTAATGACAACTTGAGTGTCTCCATAGTAAAATATAAACAGCAATCCAAACATCATCACATTTGGAAGCCTCACTGTCATTGGCTCAAATGTTGAGCCAAATGACCGAGACTTTCCGGAGCCAGAGCAGTCAGTCAGATGGTATGTGAGTGAGACAGGCAGCCAAATGGTATGCGATTCAGTATGAGACCGCTTTTTTTTTTTTTGTTTTAACATTTACTGACCCAGCTGCCTAGGTAGCTCTGTGCAGGAAAAGGCCCTGTCTACCAATTCACACCAGTGATCCAATGCTTCACACAAATTTGTTGTCAATAACTATCCCATGTGAAACTGCTAAACAAAATGGGCAAATCTGCATAAAAACATTTTTTGTTTTTTAATGGCACAAGGCATTCAGTTCATTCCTTGCCTGATTATGAATCCAAGACGGACTGTTTTGCTCAGGATAAATAGGGAAAAAGAGTGACGGTTGACAAACTGACTGATGATCACAGTGCCAAGATCGTAAATGATTCCAGCCAGTCTTGGCAGTGTGCTAAGGAGAAATGTAAGACATGTCCAGACCATTCCTCAGGTGTGCGAACTGAGCAGACAATTGTTGCCACTGGATGAACAACTCATATCCAGGTGAATCTATGGAAATGAAAGGCTCTGAGTGAACATCTCTATATCCTCATCAGTGGACTAGTCATGATGTACTCAAGAGAAACCTCTCTCATAGGCAGCTTATGGCAGTCACTTCTTGAGGACATGAAATAAGGCATGCACTGATATTTCGTCTATGATGCAGACACATAACCAAATGACTGATAAGAGAATATGCTCGGATAATGCTAATGCTCAACTATTTTCGGTTTGTGAAAAAGAAAATTGTTGTAATGTAATGTCAAGTGCTTTTGACAATACACATCTGAAAATGCAAAGTATATGCATGCCAGTGTCGTTTTGTACAAATGTGTACGTTATGTAGCTGCAAAAAAAATCATTCTCCTCTCAAAGGATGACAAATGTGCTGATACCAGTTCACTTTGTTTAGACTGATCATGGGTGTGTAAAGCCTAAACGTGTTTTCCCATAATGCACGGGGTGTACTGAATCAGTAGCATGAACTGAAGTGCCTGTTACTATGACAAAGTGTGCTTGCTGCTTTGTTACACTTGACTGTGTGCGTCATGGATATGGAAAACAAGATAATACACTCTAATGCTGGCCTACTGAATGTCAGGTGCTCTAAATATACACAAAACATGGCAGTAACTGTAAACATAAGACAGAAATTAATGAAATAGTAGGGAAAATGATAGCCAAAGCAGGAGCTCTCCAAATGCTACCAGACCCACTGTGCTTACTGTACTAAATGGATGGTCAAAGCAACCCCGTCTTTCATCAATTAGCCCACTATCCAAACATCAGCCATTAAGGTAAGTTCACACAGTACTGTACTACGTACATTAAGGATCACTGTAACAGGGATCACAGGTATGATTTGGAAGAATAACATGAAATGAACCTCATACGTTTCATAAGGAACAGATAGTCTAAAACATCCACTGCAAAATTTAAGAAGCAATTCCTGTTCTGGCCCTACAGTGCATCTAGTTTACAATGCTTTAAAAACTGTGCACTGAGATACTTTGAGCAGATGTACTGCTTTTAAAGGTGTCCAAAACAGCAGCTAATGACCTGGTACAGTAAGCCCTAACCCCTTAAATTAAATTTATTGCACTTAGAAAGCAGTGGAACTAGTTAAACCCTTGTAAACGATATGTTTCTCGGCTTTGCATTTAATCAGTTGTTGGCCATCCTATACATTCCTAGTATAAAATAAAATGATTCCTCTCTTTACAGTATGCGTATCATTCAGTTCTGTTATCCCAAGTAATCTAATAAAGGGTCCACATATTCTACTTCATATAATACATGTATTTCATTTTCACTTGGCATTCTTTTTAATTTTGCAGTCCCTTCCCTATAAATCTTATTGCCCTTTTAGCAAAATAATGTTATTTTACCAGTTCTGATATCATAATTTTCCAGAATAGGCTGTTCATTTTGGCAGACATATTTTAACCCAACTTTAAACTCCTTATCACCGAATAAATTCCAACAGATCCCAAACCTCAGATATAACTTCCTTGTCAACCACGTTTTGATATCTGAATAAGATATTTACTAAATGTTTATTTCTTCTACAAATAACCATAAGAAAATAAAATAAAATACTCTCTCTGATTTTATCTTCTATGTTTGCACAGTCCTTTGTAAAACATTTGATTTTCTGGTAAATTACTAAAGCTTACAATCAGCCAATAACACCAGACATTAAGAGTTACATACTTCTTCAGAAATATAGACTGATATACAGCTTGTGGTTCCATTAACATTTTGACTGAGTTAGACTAATATTTAAAAAAATATGTCCCTGAATTTGGGTCTTTGTCCCAAATTAAAACTTGGCTTTGAACAGAACTTTCAAACAAAGAAATTGAGAGGTATGTTACTTTTCAGTTATTCTTTCACAAATCACGTAAACATAACATATTCCAGCGCATTTCTTATAGTTTTACAGATTGTCCTTCCTCACTACAGCATTCATATCAATATCACAACAAATCTCGGCGTTACCTTTCTGCTTTACTCTATCACCATTAAACAGCCTTTTCAGAATACCATGAATTTCAATTTATCTGCATGGCACCCAGCATTAATTATGGGCCCTTAAAAGAAATATATGCCATCATTGTACAGACACTGCACTTAAGTAGGTTTCAGCATAACACTTCTACATCCCCAACATGATTTCTTGTCACGCAATGAACACAACCAATCATATTCTAATCAGCATTTAAATAATCCACATCAATAAGCGTTAAGCACGTTTTTGCTGTCTGTCATAAGCATTTGCAATCCTTCTCTCCCACAGAACAGTAGGCGAGTTAAACCTTGACCAGCTTTATGTCACTGACCCATAAACAACATTAAAATATTCCAAAAGTTTAATTTCAACAATCTGTATAAATTTCAAGACTTTGATATCTGGTCATGGCAGGTAGTAAATCAGTTAAGGCAGAGAAAAATGTTATTAAATGAACATGTTTTTCATTAAAAATAATACTTTTGTAAAATGAGAATAAAGCAAGGAATGAAATAAAACATTCTGATGGTGATATTCTACTACTTTTGTAAATATCCCATGAAAATTAGGCAATGCGTAAATATCCGTAAACGTATATTGTGTGTATGTATATACATATGTGTGTGTGTATATGTGTACACACATTTATATATATATATATATATATATATATATATATATATGTGTGTGTGTGTGTGTGTGTGTGTGTGCATGTGTGGGTATACGGGTTTAGGACTATTCACTGAAAGCACATTTCACAAACACATTTGACTGTGCATAATTCACTAAAAGTTCAATACACTGAAAACACAATTCACTGAAACACATTTCACTGAAAGTTATATATGGCCTTTTCCTCACTGCAGTGTGACCCTGGAGTCAGAATATATAGTAAGGGGGGTGTGGGGGGGGTGTAGCCCCCACCCCACCTATTTTAAATATTTTGAACTATACACATGGACACTTGCAATTTCAATAAATTACTCTTTTCGAAACTTAATATATATATCCAAACTATGTGGGGGATACGCCCCCCTTACTATATATTCTAACTCCAGGGTCACACAGTGGGGAAAAGGCCATATATAACTTTCAGTGAAATGTGTTTCAGTAAATTGAGTTTTCAGCGAATTGTGCTTTTAGTGATTTGTGCACAGTCATTTGAGTCGTCATTACTGGGCACACTGTGGGTGCTGTGAAAAACACTCCTGGTTAACATCAAACATTGAAACAATATTAATTTCATGAACTTTAAAAATACTATGACTTAGGAATGGGGTCCATTCCCATCATGGTATTAGAAACCCAAATGACTTGAGAAATTAAAAGGAGAGGTAGCTTGAATCCTAATGTTGTTGTCTGTAGTGGCCTCATGCATTTGAGAAATTCTCTGTTGGCCTCTGATAATCTATGAGTGTTTGTAGCATATTCTCCTCAGAAACGGCCTCCACACACACCTTAAATTTCAATATGGTGCCTATGTTATGGTGATAAAATGCATATATTCCCCCTGCTGGAAGTGAAAACAAATACTCTCCAATTCTAGTTACGTATCTGGTCAGTAGAAGACCCAGCATGGACATGCCCCTTACAAAGTTGACGACATTCAATGGGAAAGTACCAATGTGTAAGTAAGCTTACTATGAGTAGATGTTATAACAGATCATTATTCTACACCTGGTATGCAAAAATATTTCTAAAAATACTGTTTGAGGGAATGGCATGATTACTGAACACCTCTGTTGTTGGTGAGGGATCTCGAACGGGAAGTCAGAAAATTAAGCCATGTAGACAAGGTACTGATCTATTGTCAGAAAAAGATATAGTCTAGCAGCCGGCTGGTTACTAGACCCAACCTGACCCCAAATACAAGATATTCAGGTGTTAGCTACTCCCCACCCTGTCTTAATGTTAACTGTAGCAATTTCCACACCATCAGCATAACATGTCAATTATTAGACCCTTTATCCACTTCTTCCATTAATTCTTTACCAAATAGAGTTATCCCAGAAAGGATTTAATGATCAATCTCATCTCACAGAGCCAATCCCTCAATGAAAGAACAATAGTCCATACTAGTCTCTGATTCACCAATCAGTGATTACAGTCCTGTATCTGCACACATGCCTTCTGAATGATTTAACTTCAATAGCAGTGAGGTGGGAGTTTGGCATAATGGTTAAGGTGTTTACCTTACAGACAAAAGGTGCAACATTTGATTCTCACATGGGGTAATTGGCTAGGCCTGAAATGACCCACAAGGGCAGTTAGCCTAGTATTAATCTATGAACATATGAATAGGGCACAAATATTGGAGCAAAACTGATTCTTTATAGATTATGAATTTAGTTGCTTCTTTGAAACATGCCAGGAGTCTTATTACATTTCAGGGAAGGAGCAATGTACAAATGTGCACTTCAAAATATATACTGTTTTTATCAAGTTAATGATATCTCAGAGGTTACTTCATAGGAGGGGAACAGGGTACTATCCTCATGGGAGTGCTGGAGTCTTGCCCCCTGCAAAACACATCTTTGTATCTTTTTTTTTTTTTTCTGTAGCAGTTTTGACTTATGGGCAGTTTACCTTTCACTGTAATACTGCCAATCTGTTTCACTTCACTGTGATGTTTCCCTGTAGTGTAATGGACTTCTTCTCGCTTAGTGCACTACAAGCAACGAATTAACGTCTTTCCTCAGCTACTTTACAAGGAATGTCTGGAACACCCTGCTATACGTTGAACAAACAGAGCCAGATGTTAAATTATGCACTAATTAACATACACCCTTTGAAATAAGTTCTAAGGTACAATAATTCAAGGGATATATTTGGGTTGCATGGCTAGGCTTATAAAGGCCTCAGTGGTTGTTATCCCAATACCTTCTGAACCTGTGTTGGTAACCTGACCAGCTCCTTTTTTACCCAATGGCAACAACAAAAACCTAAAAACCTAACTTCTAATACAGAAACGCTATGGTACATACCCAGCAAAAACCAACGTAGTGTTAAAAGAATGCATAATAATTCAAGTCAGGAACATCTCCATATGGACATACTGTACATAGTTTCTGCATACTGTTGCAGTTATGTTCAGTTACTCTGTCCCTACTGTGATGTTCTCTCTACACCACAAAGATCCTACTTCACCATACTCCTTTATCTCAGCCCATACCAGTTAATGACTGAATGTTTCACCAGTAACACTACTGACACTATACTGTAAGCACACATAGCAGCAGCATTACTGCCCATTCAAAAACATGTTATTTAAGAAAAAAAGTCAGACTGTATGAAAGAATTCCAACAGTGATACAAATTTTCCCATACAAGAAATCATAGTATGAGACTATCCAATGGATATAAAATACACCACTTAGACGTTTAGATACAAACATGTTAATATTGGTATTCTAACTGATGCACAGGTCACTGAAGCATTTAAATGGAGTGCAGTCATTGTCATAGAATAGATGTGCTTGCATTAGTAAATAAACAGCAGTTCCCCAAACAAATCCTACATGATTATTGTGTAGCCTTTTAGGATATTTACAATTATTTCAGAAATACCACAGTACAAACTCAATAATAAAACAGTGGTCAGTGGTACAGACCTTCTGTAAGACCATTTGTTACAAACTGGAAACCTTCATGTTTTCATAAGCAAATCTGTGTTTTCTATTGTGGCACAATAGAGCAGAATGTATTGTCATGCCTCAACTCCTGGGTTAGGGTATCACAGCAGTGTCTCCTCCAATTAGCATTCAAATATCCCTTATGAAATATATCCTGGTTTGCATTTAAATGGTCATGAATACAAACTTATACTCTTTCACAGCAGGGAATTAGGTGTAGCCCCAGGGGCACTGGTTATCATAGTACTGGATTGCTGAGAACTAATTTGGACAAAGCAAATTACATTTTTTGTTCTGTTTAAAACCATTGTGCCATTAAATCTACAGGATGGATAAACTACCTGCATTATAACATTTTCTTCTCTGTTAGTAAGGAATTAAACTACCCTTTTTCTAATGTACAGCATTTTGTACCTGACCGTGAATAAGGAATTAAAATCTCAAAATGTAATCACTGCCTGCTTGGAACTGGCAGCAGAAGCAAAATGCTTTTTCTCTTTCAGCAATAAAATAATTTCCAAGCTAGGTGCTTTAAGCAACAAATTTATCATGGATGGATTTGTGCCACATATGAAATGGTGAGAAAAGGAGAAAAAGTTAACTTCTGTATTACACTTAATTTCTAAATAGGCTTAAGTACATGCCAGGGTGGTGATCGAGAATCTGCAGCTCTTTTTAGATAAGCTAATCCACTTACCCACAGAGAATTTGTTAAATATGAACCTCCCTATCAGCTAACTAGTTTTTCTTATGCAAGCATCCAAAATGACAATAATCCAACAGTAGCTATGACAGCAGTGTTACATCCATTACATCCTCACATCTGTTATATCACCTGCTTCTCAAAGGGTTTGACAATTAAATCCGACCTATTAAAAGGACAAACTGGGGCAAAATGCAACTTACCTCACCATGGCATAAAACTGCCTAACATGCCTAATGCTATTAAAAAAAATAGAGACATAATGTAAAAGAGTAAAGTACATTTGTAACAGGTATACAAGGTTATAAAGTCATTCAAAACAGGCATTTTCCTGCTCAAGCTGCAAAATCTGATTAAATGAAGAGCTATCCCCTCTTTTCTTTTCCTTGCGTCAATGGGCATCAAATGTTTTACAATTCTTCTCAAACACCGTTAGCAAAAAATGATAGAAAATAGTTTAAACCATTCTGGAAGGATCTGATGGTGCTAGTCTGATCTTAAAGATATTTAAAATCCTTAAAATGTCTAACATTTTAAGACATGAAATCCAAAAAGCAAGAAGAGTGGAACAGGACTACATGATGGCTCCAGGTTAAAACAAAAAGCTTTAATTGTAAAAAATGTAAGCGTTCACAGTTAAAAATAACTGCTTCCTTCAGAAGTTTAAACAACTTAAAAAAATCTCCCTTTTATAATGCTTACTTCACTTCCTCTTAGATAAAAGCAATTAAGTATTTGATGTCATCTTAAAGCACAAGCAGACCTATAAGTTAAAACCCAAGACACAAAGTACAAGTAGAGAATAAATATGTATAAGGAACATAGTTATATAACTAGTATGAAAATATATACAAATATATATAAAGAATATATAACAATAGTGATGTGTACATAAAACATGCCTGTAAAAACATAGCATGAAGTAAATTTTTAATCACTCAATTGAATAACTGAATAAAGAATTTAGTTTCAATTTTGTATTTACCTATGTAATGGTCTGACTTTGAGGACTGGTCTGATGGGAACCTTTTCATTCAAGCCCCTCCCAGTGTCAGCCCTCATCCTGGTCATCCATCCAGTCTCCAGAACCTCAGTTCTGTTCCTGATGTCTCCCAATCTACCATCTAATTTTGTCTCCTCTATAACCATAAATTTGAATTGATGAGCATTGCCTTTCTCAATGATATGTCTAGCTAGGGCATTAGTTTTATTCAAGCTCCTGATATCATACAAGTGTTCTGTAACCTATCCCTTAGGCATCTCTCAGTTTTGCCTATATAAAAGGTTAGGCATGTAGAGTAGTAAGCTAGGTATAGAAGGTGCATGGAATCACATGTAGCCCTCACCTTGAACCTAAATGTCGTGTTGGAATCTGGATGAAGAAACTGTGCTGATGCATGCAAAAAATTACAGAAATTACATTTAATACATGGTGGTGTTAGGTTTTCTAACATTACATGTTTTGATGACTACTGTATAAGAAATGTAATTATCTATGATTCATCAGTGTTTTTCTCACTATAGCAGTCAAAGTTACATTGTCTCAGTTTTTTTCTTGCTTGTTTTTTTGTCATAAGAAGCTAGCAAGTGTCTACACCACACATCAGTTTAGATATACTTGTATTTCAAATTACTCTATCCACTTAATGTTAACCAATAAGGCTACATGTGGTGAATTTGAAGTTTGCTCCTGTCCTTAGGTGCTTTCATTAAGTTTGTCTTAAGTTTGGCATATGGGTGTTTGCCATGATGGCAAGAAATTAACAGAGATATTGTGAATGTTTGATTAGACTACAAGATATATATATATATATATATATATATATATATATGTGTGTGTGTGTGTGTGTGTGTGTGTGGAGTCATATCACTTCATTGAAAGACCATTTCACTGACTCATTTCACTGAGACCAAATCACCTAAAGTTCATTTCACCAAAAATTTCACTGACAAATAGTACTTTAAGGCAAGTCAAAGGTATATGTCCTTTTCCCCACCGTAGTGCGATCCTGGTGTTGGTATATATAGATAGGGGGTGTGGGGGCACAGCCCCCCACATTGGGGGTGTGAGGGGTGTAACCCCCCACTTAATTTGATTTTCTGTTCTCTGGTTTGGTTTTACATTATCTGGCAAACCCAACTAGGTGGGGGCTATGCCATATACAAGACATATACTTTGACTTGTCAAAGTACTACTTGTCAGTGAAATGAACTTTAGGTGATTTGGTCTCAGTGAAATGGTCTTTCAATTAAGTGATACGAATCCATATATATATATATATATATATATATATATATATATATATATATATATATATAAAATACATACATACACACACACACACACAAACAGAATGAACTCCTTAGGAGTTCAATAACATGATGAGCAGGTTGTTGTAGTTACAAGCATCAATACTAAAAGGTTTATACCAGTATAATACAGTGTCCCTCTACTTACATACATTATAATACCTGCTTGTTAAAGTTTACTTTAAAAATGCTTTAACTTGTTCTGCACACAACCATATTACCAGGTCTTCTGTTGAGCTATTCACTTGTTGAAAATCTACAAAATAGTTTGTCCAGCTTTTGCAATAAATCTGCATCCTCACATCAAGCTAACATTAACTTCCATTCTTAAAGCAAAATCTGTGATGTACAAAGATAATGAAAACAAAGTTCCCATGAGACCTCATTCTACTCATTACTATCTGCATATTAGGCTTTTCCGAATGGTGTATCAAGAGTGTTATCTAGCTCCATCTATAATAAATAGTTCTATTATATTAAAGAGTTTTTTAATCTAAATGTAGTCAGGAGTGTTAAAGTTCAATGGTATTTTCTTTTTTTGTTTGATTTTTTGTTTTTTGTTTATTTTACTCATTCAGCCCTTTGTTATCTCTGCAATCTGTGTTGCTCATCTCTGTTTGGGTAGCAATAATTTGAGATGTGAAGCTAGATCACATCAACAACAAAAATAATGCGATAGAAAAGACTTGTAACAAAACAAAGGAATATGTGAAATGTCACAGAGTATGCAGGCTACTGCCTGAATCCATAGTTTGTTAGGGGTCATAATGCCTCGAGTTAAATGATGCATGGTATAGACCAAAACATAAATGCATTAATGGATAAATATGGCAGACTCCAACATCTCCATATTGAGATTGCTATATAATACTGACAGAAATTTTAAAGATGTTACTAAGAAAAAGTCTAGCCGCTTAAGATCAACATTCTAAGAAAATTCTGATGGCAGTAAGGCTATCATTCATGTTAAATGGAATTTGGGAACGATAGAAGAGTAGAATATAACCTATACTCTCCCAGTAGATATCAAGTCTGATTGGGAGATACTGAACAGTGATCATGATCTTATTTGCAAGGTGAAACTAACTCTGCTTTTTGTAAGTAAAAAAAAGTAAGCATTTGAAACAGGTTTTAGAACAAGTTATGGAAAAATGAGAAATCTACTAAAAAAATCCCTAGTACATAACAGTACAGTTTTTGCAGATTTTATAGAAACATAAGTGTTGGACCTTCTTTATATTTAAGCCATTATGGAAATTCAGTTAGGATTGTTTATATATACACGACTGTAATTCACAAATGTTTATGTTGCTACTTGTTTACCATGTAACAGTTTGTGCATAGGCAAGGCAACAGACAATTATCCCAATGCATTTATCAACATACTTATGCAAAACAAAATAAAAACATGATAAATACACATTATATACGCTGTGTAACCTGTCAGCATTTTAAGACATTGTGACTGATCAAGTAACACATGATTGGAGAGAAGTAAATTTTAACAGTATATTAGAGAAATGCGAGTACAAGTGCCAAGTAACATTAAACACTGGGTAGCCACCAGGCCTAAATGACTTTTTAAGTATTCATTTTTTTTTAAACTGAGACCACTTTAACAATAGTGTTTTAAGCAAGTATTTAGTGTTTAATTTGCTAAATGGATTGGCTTATATGATTGGTGAAGCCAAGCATGTGACTTTCTGAAATGTTATCAGATGTTCTGATGATGTCTCTAATGGTTACAAGATGAAAAGGTTTAGCACATTAAACACTGAGTTCATTGGTTTATTTATGTTTTGCATGCTTTTATGGGTGTATTCAAAAATCTTAAAAAAAAAAAAATCTAATTCAGACTGCCCTTAGGGATATAAGGGATTTGGAGGATTTTTCATATATATATATATATATATATATATATATATATATATATATATATATATATATATATATATATATATATATATATATACATGTGTGTGTGTGTGTGTGTGTGTGTGTATATATCATAACTGATTCTGCCTTTGCAAGGTATTAAATTCAGCTTAATGGTTGCCATGACGAGATATTTCAGGTGAGCATTTTCTAGTTTAGTAAGCCATTCTTGAACACATTTAAGTTTATGGATACATTACAAAAACTATTTACAATTTGAAATGAAGCACCCTGGTGATTTTAAAAAACATTTCACTGAAGTTTTTTTGTGTTATGAAAATGCAGACTGTGATTTTCTTTTCAAATTTTGACTTTAATGCTGCTTGGATTTATGACTGCCATTTCTTTAAATTTGTGAAAACTCAATAAGCGTGCATTTGAGAGAGTAAAACTAAGCAAGGTCTACATCATTTTAACTAGTTCCTCACATCAAATCTTTCCCTATCCTATGTCAGAACATTTTGCATTGTCTTTTCCATATGCAGCTGACTTGAGCTATTCTCTGGATTCTAAATAAATAAATAACCTAAATGCAGTGTTCTCTGTTCATCTCATTAGTCAATTAGTCACAATAGTAGATCAAGCTTGCTTCAGAGCTATTCCAGCCACGGACTGGTGTGCACAGTTTCCTGAAGGTACTTATGCTCAAAGAATGGCACATCTCTTGTAGTATTCTCCTTTATAGCATGCATTTAGTAAATCAAGTACTATTGACTAGGTATTATTAATGTTCTTCATAGCTCTTGTGCTGTTCTACTTTTACTGCAGTAAAAGCCTTCTCACCTCAGTGTTTAACTAACCTTCATTTTCTGCAGTTCTCTGAAAATGGTCTCTGTCATTTCTCTAATATCAGAGCATCCAATCTACTGATTTTTCATCAGGATTTAGTAACAATCTCTAACAACAATATAAAGGAGATGATGCATTTGTATTCATTCTGTGCATTTTTTTAATTTATTCTGACCATGCATCACTGTCTTCCTTCACTGAACTTTCTAGCATCATATCCTTTCCTTTTCACCTCAGCACATCTGGTAGCACTGATATTAACAGCATTTTAATAGACTTTCTTAAACATACCAGCTACCTTTTCTATCCATTCCAGATATTTTTCCTGCCCATGTTCCTGATAATTCTCAGACATCTCTTAAGTGCTGTTCTTGCCTCAACTGTTTAAACTTGAAACCCTTGTTTAATCAAGCAAAGCTATTTTGACCTGTATTATCCCAACTATCCATGGAACTCAAGAATCATCCTTTACTTATCCCTGGCTCTTTTCTGTCAACTTTGCAAGTCTGATTGTGTCATACTGTCAATTTGTTTTTCCTTCATCCTTTACGTCTCTATTTCAGTTGAAGTATTTTGAACATTCAAGCATATTTGTGTTTTATGTACATTTGCACTGTATTGGATCACCCTTGGGGTATATGACCCACTCCACCATTCAAACAGGCTATATATATATATATATATATATATATATATATACAGAAACAGGAAAGCCAAATTACTTCCAGCCAAAATAAAATTATCCAGATGTCTCTATTCCCCCAAAATTATCAAGGAGAAAAGCCTTTTGTACATCCTCAGACCTTTTCTGACTCTAGCTTAAATACTCTCACTCTAAAATCGCATTTATATTTGAAGGGAAAAGTAATCTGTCAGGTGATTTGTTCCATCCTTTTACAAACGATAAAAAAGTTTAAAAATGCCATTATTCATTAATTTTATATAGCATTACAGTGTATTCCTTTACATTCAGTAACTCACTCATTATGTAGTATTTGAGGTGATGGATTGCAATCACAAACCACACTCATCTGCATTGTTCTATCTAATATATTACCCCGATCTTCACATATTCTGTTGTCTGGCTGTCCTGAGAGACAGGATATTACATGTTAGCTTGACCTGTCAGTTACAGAACAAGCTTGCTCATGTTCATTATATATTGTTTTAGATAACACTAATATGACCATCCACATTTAGAAAGTAAATGTACAAAATAAATGTAGAGAGTTCACAAGTTATAGATCCCTCCTTTTGTATAATAAACTTGGGATGCCTTACTTCAAGAAATGTTTTATCAATAAAACATTGAGAATATCCTTCAGTTCTCAAACTGAGATTGTGTCAGCTTTTCCAGCAGTGTTTTCCCTGAGCACAGTCTGGGTCAGCATAACAGTACATCTGTTAACTGCTGACCCTGAATTCATAAATATGCACAAGGGTTTGGGGTGAGGCAAACGAAAAGACCTTGCCAGTGTCAACAACGCATAATGCTAATTAAGAAATACTTGTGACACATAAGGAAGATGTGTCTTAGTCAATTGTTTTTTGAACTACTGGTCACCTAAGCCAGTTTTTCTGATAAAAAATGGAGATGTCATTTCCGTCTTTCTTCCTCTCAGTTAATGAGATGAATACCACAATATAGCATAACAAAGGAATATAATCAAATGCACCCAATAGTCCCTTCTGTGACCTTATAGTCCACTAATCTAAATATATTCTTTCTAAGTGGGAATCATTCAGGATTACTACAATTTTTAATCCTTTGAATTTCCAATTTAGCTGCAAGAATAGACTCCTTAATTATCCCACTGAAAGAAAGGAGAGCAAGCAGGAGGAGGCGTTAAATGTTGTTACAGACTGACAACTCCGAGACTATCAGGGCAGACAGGATTAACCTTAGGCTACTCCGAATCACAGCAAGCCAATTAACTTTGCTCTTTGCAACCTTATACAGTCTGCTTAAAAAACAACAAACCACGGTCATCTAGAAGGATTCTATTCCACAAAAAATGAGTGTTTTGGCAACTACTGGTTTTAAAACAAAAGAAATTACTTTTTCCATTATTCTTGATGGAGCTGTAGCTAACAAGATAATCTAATCATTACAGTCACAATTACCATTTGCATTAAAACCACCTTTCAGGATGAAGTACAGAAATAATACAAACACAGGACCTGGAAAGGAATTTGAATGTAGATGCATAACACTAAATATTATATTTCATGTTTTTGTTTTATGGCCTATACCAAAGATAACTAGATCAGAGACTGGCATGGAAACTATTTAGTTCCAGTATGCATACTTGTCTCCCTGCTGGTGCTGGGGATGAGGGAATGCATTTGGTAACACTGATGACCAGATACTGCTGCTGCTGCTACAGCATGCTCCAAGTCATTCTAACACCACCCAAAGGTGAGGAGAAGTGGGAAGGTAAAGAAAAAATATCACAAAGGCTTCATCTGTGTTAGGCATCTGGCTCTGTGTGACTATTTAGTCTTCTGTAGTCCACTCAGAACCTGCTGCTGCCATCCTTCTTTGGTACCAGCACCAGTGGGGAGGCCCAGAGACTGCTGGACTCCTAGATTACTCCCACTTCCAACACCTCCTCTATCTCCTCCCTCAGAGTCTATCTGACTCACTCAGATACCCTGTAAGGGGCCTGCTTGATAGGCCTTTGGGGCCTCTATCCATATGGTGCTGCACCAAGTGCACCCTGGTTTCCCAGTGAACATGTCCCCAAACTCCTGTAACACTGCTCAGATTTCATGAACCTGGGTAGGGGATAACCGCTGGGATATTACTACCCCTTCCACTGAGGTGTCAGTCCGAGCCTCACTGAGGATATCAGTCACCAGATCACTAACAGACTCCTCCTGTCATCCACTGCAAATACACAGCACAAGGGCCTCCCTATCATGGTATGGCTTTCATCATGTTAACATGGTACAATATGTGCCCCTGCCTAGCAGTTCTACCATGCAGTTAACATCACTAACCTTCCTTAGCACTTTGAAAGGTCCTCCCCAAGCACCCTGCAACTTATTGTGGCTGACAGGAATGAGCACCATCACCTGCTGTCCCCACAGCATACTCTCTGGCTCTTGCATACCTGTCAGACCAGACCTTTTTCTGCTTTTGGGCTCCTGACAGGTTCTCCTAAGCCAAGCCCATGAGCTCCCTAAGCCTTGACCTGAGATTTAGGACATATGCCACAACAGACTCCTTGTGGGATTCACACACACCCTCCCACTCATCACAAATTAGATCTAAAAGTCTCCTCATCCTATGCCCATACAGCAACTGAAAGGGAGAAAAAACTGTGGATTCTCAGGGTACCTCTCTGAAAGGAAACAGCAGACAGGGCAAATATTTGTCCCACTCTCTCAAACTGGTCTGCAAATGACTGTAGCATGGTCTTTAAAGTTTAACCTCTCTACAAGACTATTAGTCTGGAGATGATAGGGAGTGGTTTTTAGGTGTTTTTTAGGTGCTTCACCCCACTGTGCTCCCACAGGCAAACCAGCAGGTCTGACATAAAATTGGCACCTCTGTCAGTTGGTATTTTTCATGGGAAACCTACCCTCCTGAATATCTCTAGCAAAACATTTGCCACCTTCACTGCCTTGATGGAGGACAGAGCCACCGCCTCAGGGTATCTAGTAGTATAATCTACTACCACTAGGATATACTTCTTCCTTGTGGAACTCTGGGTACTCCGAGACTCCACAATATCCATAGCCTCTGAAATGACTCCTTAATCACAGGCAAAGGCATCAAAGGAACTTTGATGGTCTCCGGCCTTGCCTTTTTGGCACTGTCCACAGGTCCTGCAGTACCTGGTTAAATCCCTGGCAATCCCAGGCCAATAAAAGTTCTGCAAAATACATCTCTTTGTATCCTTTATGCCCATATGACCTGAAAAAGGAATGTCACAGGCTATGGCTAGATGTGACAAACAGTAGGCACTGGACACTACCAACCGCTGTATTGCCTTCACCTTCTAGCCTTCCCTCAGTGGTCCACTCTCTCTACAGTAACCCTTTGTTCCAGTATATAGACTCCCCTTTTCCTTGAGAATCAGGTGCCTCCCTCAAGCCTTGCAATGTAGGGTCTCAGAGCTGAGCCTGTCTCAACTTTACCTTTGTGACTTTTCCCAGCTCCCCTTCTATAGGAAGTCTGGTATCTTCTGACAGTGGTGCCTCACTGTCAGCCTGGGTACTATAATTCCCTCTGCCCTTGCAGTCACCCTGTCCATGCAAACATCAGTGCCTACCAGCAGCCATAGCTCATCTTCAGGAGCACTGCTACAGGGTAGCTCCCTCCCCGAATTAGCCACATCACCAGTCCTAGCTTCAGGGATGTGGTCTGTCTGGGTCTCCCCAGGCTACCAGACTCACATGCTTGTCTCCAGGCCGACTGGGTGTCAATGCATGCAAACAAGGTATTGCATTGTCAAAATCATTCCATATCAATACATCTACAGGGATATCCTCAAACACTCCTACTTGCTTGCTTCCTTTTCCACCGGCCCAGTCAGGGTCAGCCCTGGCCAAATGGATTTGGAATGGGATCCCTACTAAAGCTCTGACTGGAGTGGACTGCCTAAGCAAGTACTGCTCTCCTCTTTAAACACTGCAGGCTTCACAATGGTTATATCAGAGGCAGACTCGCTCTTGTCAGTGGCCTGTTTTCCAGCCACCAAGACAGGATACAAACTGTGGTGGTAGTTTGGTACCCCTGTTGTCACCAGACAACTTACCACTGGCATTCTTTTATTCCCCACTTGTCTCCATGGGCATCTATATGCTACATGGCCCAACTGGTTACATTTGAAGCATTTAACCCTTGATCTTAGCTGTGTACCTAAACCAGTGGGTTCTGCTCTTATTGGTGGACTCTGTTAGGGTGGTTTAGGCTGCACACCATGGGTTCCCTTATATCCATGAGCAGCACTGGTTAATCCATTCCTGTGCAGTGATGCAGTGATGCCAGGCTTGCTAAGTAGAGATCCCCCTTTTTCCACAGCTTATTTGTAGAGTTCCATTCCCTGTCTGCCAACCAGATTCTCATGTCCTCAGGCAGAGTGCAAAGGGCTTGCTCCCTCAACAAAGGTCTGCCAGCCCACCCTCACCCACCTATGAAAATAACTGCTTAACTCAGCAATATAATCACATACACTTATCTGCCTTGGGTCTATGCTCACAAAAGTGTTTTTTTCTGTAAGCTTCAGGTGTTAACTTAAAACATTCCAATAAACCTTTCTTAACTGTATCATAGCTTAAGCAATCAGATAAGACAATATAGAAACAGCAGTTACAGCTTTACCATGGAGTAAGGGGGTCAGGAACCATACCCAGAGCCCTTGGTCAACGTTATAATGTTTACATACCCTTTCAAAAAAAAAAAAAAAATATATATATATATATATATATATATATAAAATTATCACCCTTTGTAAATTGTGGAAGAAATCTACGCACCTTTATTACTGCTAGGGTTAGGTTAACCCCTTCCCATTACCTCCATGAACCTAGAAATAGTCAACATGTCCCGCTCATGTTGACGCTGCTTCTCATTTTTTTTTTTTGGTTTCCAATCATCACAGGCTGTAATTTTCTTCGGCCTCCAATGCCACAGTCTATCTGATGATTTTAGTTCCAAACATTTAGCCTCCAGTTCAAGTCTCCAACTTTTCCTCAGAGAACTTAAAAATCCATCTGGAGTTAAATTGCCCTGTTTCTGAGAGCTGTACATCCCCAGTGCCGGACTGGTTGCCTTCCTGGTTGTTGGTCTGCGCTGCAGCTGTGATTAAGGTTTCAATCATTTCCCCTTTAGTCAGGTTGGCATGCACCAATCCTTTGGCTTGGTACATCTCAGCCAACTGGCTCCTTGCCAACTTTCCATAATCCTTTGCTGACATTCCTGCCTGCTCTCCCTTACTATGTATGTGTCTTTCGGCTTTTCCCAGTTAGGGGTCGCCACAACGGAACTCTGGTCCGCTAATGATTGGCAGTTGATTTTTACGTACCGGCTTGCCAGGCCTGACACACAACCTTCAACGAAGGTACGCCCATTCACGCATGTCTCCACGCAGAAGACGCTCTAGCTGAGAATCGAACCGGACAGCATCTTACTGTGAGGTGACAACGCTACCGCAGCATCACCACTAACAAAAAGTAAATAAATAAAACTATTGTGATATGAAACTCTGAATGTCTACTTTGTGGCTGCTTGGGTGTGCACCTTTTTTAGTGACAGCTGCTTACAAGCTACAGGATTTCAATATCGAACCACAGAAACCAATATTGTACATCCCCATGCTGGGCCAGTAATCAAGGAGCCTGAATCCTCACCACTAACACTGGACAGGGGCATGCACTTGGAATACAAATGGATACATTCAGTATTTCCAGATGCAGACCTCTCTGCATCAAGCAGAAATTCACTTAAGAGCACAAACTCAGCACCGGGGTCTGGGTGTCTCTATCGGTCTCCCCCCAGTTCCCCAATAAGGCTCCCCACTGACACTATGAAACCAGCTCTGTGTGTCCCTTCCTCAAGTAGCGGACACACACACTCTCTAAGGTTCAATTTTCACACACACACAAATGGGAAAGGCTAGCAAAGATTACCCACTCTACCAAACTTTGTCCAGACTATAAAGGTAGATTCACTGCCACCAATCAGTTACTATGAAGATCTTAAAAGGGTATCCATTTATGCTAAACTAGTATAACTAGTGAAAGCACTTACCTACATTTTACTTATACTTGGATTATTCATTAGTGAATAAACACCTGGATTTTATTTCTATTTTTGTTCCTGCTGCATCATTCTCAAGTCCATTTAAGTGCAGTGTTTTGGTGCAGTTGCCCATCTTTATGTGCTAACTTATCAAACTCAATGAAATGCCTGTTACTTGCCATTCATCTACATGTTTTGTGATCGGTAAACACTCCTAGCAACACTTCAGTGAAAACCAGAATTACCCAGCTGTTTCCCCTCTTGTTACCTTTTAAGTGAACAAGCACTCTGAAAAGCCAAGATTTCCTTCTGCATCTGTAATTCTGTTATCGGGAAACACTCCTAGCAATATTACATTGACAAACCAAGATCACCCAGCAGTGTATGTTATTTATATGAAAGATAACCATTTTTTAAAGTCCTAGCTCATAGCCTGGTCAAACAGTGTTTTCAGCCTTTCTGTCCCCGCTTGATTTCCGATCCCCAGTAATCTCAAGTAGCCTATTGTCTGTATTTTCAGCAGCAATTCATATCTCACTTTTTGATTTTTCAAATTCCCCAGATATAGTCCATGGTCTAATAACTGAAGCTATCCGCTGAAAGATTTGGTTTTAACCTTTTAATACAGTGTAAATTACCTTCAGTTTTCATTCAGAAGCCTCCTGTTCTGCCTTGGAGATTAAACATTTTTCTTTGACTTCACCTTTTGTGTTATGGCAAGGTTCTATTAGCATACCATTGTGTGTACCACTTCCATCCCCCACCCCCATTCTCTAATGCCCAATGGAAAGTTACATGTATCACCTGGCCATTAGGTGCCATTTTTGAATTTACCATCCATCCAGTACCAAGCTCTGTGAGCTAGGCACGCAACTTAAAGTACTGTATTTGTCATGCAGGAATCTTAACTCTATTTATGCTATATAAGCATTTTTACAATATATGCTCTGCTTCTGTCTGGATAATATGATTTAGGTACTGTTGAGCACTATGCCGTTAAATGCTTGCCTTGTTTGTATATAATTGGAAGCCTACCATGGAAGTTGCGTTAGTTGCCAATTGCACTTATTTTTTTGATTTAGGATTGAGGCCGCCTATCTTATGTGTTATGCGCCACTTTGATGTTTGTGCATGTAATTAGTTATTTCCTATTCAGATACTTTATTGTTTTTGAATTTTGCTGTCATTTACTTTCAGGAAGGATTATTGTCATAGACAACCATAATGAATACACTACTTAGGCACAAGACTTATCCACATTATCTTTATGTAGTGTAAAGAAAAAATAATTAAAATGTTTGTTTTCCAGTATATAGTGAGTTCCTTAGTTATTAATGCATTTCTTGAATTTGAAACGCCAAATGTCTAGGGATTTCAGGAAGGCTGTATAATTAACTATTTTGCTATTGTCTAGTTCCTATGTGGAAGTATGCATACGGGTGTGTGCTGTTAATGTATGCCTTAGGAAAGTTATTCATTTTAAAGTACCTGTAGGGTAGGTGCTTTTATGTTATGTTTTGAACTAGTGTTTACTTAAAAGCAATTAGTATATCAAGTATTGCACACTAATGCCATTCTCCGTTTTTCTTTTTTCCAGTTTCCCATCTTTGTGTGCTATTATCTTATCAAAAAAAAAGCCTGTTCCCATTATTTATTCTGCATGTTTTGTGATTTGTGATGATAAAATTTAACTGAAAAGAAAACAGATTACCCTGTTGTTTGTCCTCCCTCGTTAATGTTACAAATACAAAGAAAAACCAAGAAGACCTTCTGCATCTATAATTTCTCTAATTTTTTTTTAAACAGGAAACATACACAGGAATATTACACAGTGTTGTATATTATGTGTATGTTATATATATGTAAAAGCAAAACAGTGTAAAAAACTTCTCTGTGGAATATTTTTATTTCTAGTTAATCACTGTATATTAATCAGATCAGACAATAGTAGTAGAAGTAGCGTAACTTCGTCAAGTCAAAAAGTAATAATTGAAAATATATAATTCTACAGCATTACTAAGTATTTGAAAGTAATCCAAGCAAGGCAGGCAGTCTGTTTCCAGTCGAAAATCCTTTATTAAGTACACAGACAAGCGATCCAAGTAAAACAAAAATAGAGTAATTACTCTGTTTTTGTTTTACTTGGATCGCTTGATTACTCTATTTTTGTTTTACTTGGATCGCTTGTCTGTGTACTTAAAGGATTTTCGACTGGAAACAGACTGCCTGCCTTGCTTGGATTACTTTTGAATACTTAGTAATGCTGTAGAATTGTATATTTTCAATTATTATTTTTTGACTTGACGAGTTTACGTTCGCCACTTCTACTACTATTGTCTAATCTGATTAATATACAGTGATTAACTAGAAATATATGGACTGAAAATCTTCCACACAGAGAAGTTTCTTACACTGTTTTGTTTTTAGACCCACTACACTTTAGTGGGTTGTTTTGAGACTTTGGGGATACCACAGAGATTACTTGTTATTTATATGAAAGATAACCATTTTATTTGTTAAAGTTTCAGTAGCAAGTCATATCTCACTTTTTGATTTTTCAAATTCCCCAGATATAGTCCATGGTCTAACTGAAGCTATCCTCTGAAAGATTTGGTTTTAACCTTTTAATACAGTATAAATTACCTTAAATTTTTGTTCAGAAGCCTCCTGTGCTGCCTTGGAGATTCTTTTTTATTTGACTTTGACTTCACCTTTTGTGTTACAGCAAGGTTCTGCCTCACTCCTCTCGGGCTCACTTTGCTCCTCTACCCTACCACCATTCCCACCCACCCCCACTTCCATTACATTTCAGTATATTAAACCAGAATTCATTCAAGTATATTAAACCAGTCCCTCCCTTTTCCCTCACTATACAATACCCTTCCTGTATTCCCATTCCATACGTAGATCCTACTTTTCTCCTCCTTCGCTATTCTACTGCTACTATTGTACTAACTTACACTCTTTAATATATCCCTTCAATGCACATAATGCAACTCATAATGTACCTCATACTTCTTACCACATCTCTACTTATATTATCACTAATGACATCCCTTTCATAGCTTACTTTATGATGCTACCTCTAACTCTCCCCCCTCAACTATACCAACAGTGAATGGCAGAAATAGCTACTGTGACATCTCATTATTATTTAATTATGACTATGGCTTACAAACTACATTAAGGCCCCCCTTTCACCCAAGTAAACTCAAACTCTCTCAATTTTTCATGAACAATTCTTATATTCAGACTCTCAGTCTTTACAACCTATTAAACTCTATCCTTGAGCTTTTCCTATGTGGTGATGTACATCACAATCCTGGTCCTATGAATACTTGTTCCACTAATTCAGCATCCAACACATAATCTATCCATCATAACTATTAATGTATGAAATATTTGTAACAAGGTCACAGAGTTCCATGCCTGGCTTTCTTTATACCACCCTCATGATATAGCAGTTACTGAAACCTGGTTAAAACCTCACATAGCTGATAAGGAAATTGTCCCTAATGGTTATAACATTGTTAGAAAGGAGAGACTCTTGTAAAAAAAAAAAAAAGGTAACGGTGTAGCTTTAATCTACCAGAGTCTCTAACCATTATGTAATACTCCAAACCAGTACCTATCTTTGGTAACATAGAACTGTTAGCATCTTATTAACATCTAAACTCTAGTGAACAACTATGCATTATTTCACTATACATTCCACAAGGACAAAACATACCTATCCTGGAAGACTTACTCTCCTGGTCCAATTATAATATAGCCAATGAAACAATTATTCTAGGGAACATAAACACAAATTGGAACATTTTTTCTTCAATTCCCCCACTTTGACCATAAACCTATACAGATACACACAACGTATTACAGGCCCAACACATATAATTGACAATCAAACTGAGACCACTCGACTGGATTCTGGTTTCTGATCCTCATAAATATTCAAACATCTATAGCCTCTCAAATACTTCAAGTGATCAGTATCCAGCCCATACCCTTAGAATCCAAACCCATATACCAAGAACACATACATATAAAACCTGTAAACACCTTTCCCAATTTAACCAAAATACTTTTATAGATATTATAAAATCTTAAAATTGGACCCCTTTAAAAACATTACCTCTGGATGAAGCTGTTACCTATTTTACCAAAGCTTTTTCTCAACACACTTAATAGTCTTGCCCCCATCTGTACCAAAAGCTTTAAGCATGACCACCACCCCCCCATGACTTAAAAAACAAACTAAACAGCTATTCCTATCAAGAGATAAATCCTGGAGAGAATGGTGGAAAACTAGGTGCCAGCAAAATGAACTCCGTTATAAAGAACTCCATAACACAGCCAAAAAATCAGTTATAAAAGACAAAAAAAGACTTCACTGCTCAACTTTCAACACAAAATAACAACCCCAAAAAATTCTGGAAGACAGTCTCATCACTATTAAACCCAGGAACCAAACATAACCCTTCCCCATAACCACACAAAGAACCATATGAGATTGCCCAAATGTTTAACATACACTTTATTAACTTTATACAAACACTGATCAAAGAAAAATTTCCAAAGATTTATATTACTACTAATACATCCACTGCTATCAAAAATCATTCTCATAACAGAGAGAACTCTCAGAACCTCCACTCTAAAGACTACTCTCATGTTGTTTCATCTATTCCTCCATTTAGCTTACTGATTATATCTACCACTCTTGTACTAAAACTACTATCTAAACTCTGATCTTGCTTGCCCTCTGCTGATGGCCTTCCATTTAAATACCTAAAACTCACTGCACCTGCTATAGTATTCCCTTTTAGTATCCTTATTAACCATTCTATCACAGAAGCATATGTTCCTCTCATCTGGAAAAAAATCTATAATTACATCATTACACAAAGGAGGTAGCACCAATGATCTCTCCAACTATCAGCCCATCTCTATCCTTTCACCACTATACAAAATCCTAGAAAAGTCTATTCACATTCAACTATTAAAACATCTATGTGATAACAATATACTCACACCAACACAACATGGGTTTCGCCCAGCTCACAGCACCATTACAGCCTTACTTTCATTCACTTCCACTGTGTTTAAGGCTCTGGATGATAATCTACCAATGTCAGCTATTTTATTAGATCTCTCCAAAACATTCGACAGTTTCACATCCCAAACTTCTACATCAAATAGGAAATATGGGCTTCTCAACTCTGACCCTAACCTGGTTTGACAGTTATTTAAATAATAGGGAGCAATCCGTCAAATGGCAAAATGAACATTCTGACTAATTAACAATACTGGAGTTCTCCAAGGATCTGTATTAGGGACCCTTCTTTTTAATATTTATTAATAATCTCCATACAGCTGCACAAGAGAGTATAAATATGCTGACAATTCAACTATTATTACTACTTCTCCTAACTTTCAAGATCTCTTACAATCTACTCAAAAAGTCTTTGCAGCCATTGAAGCCTGGCTAGGCGATTCTCAACCTCTGTTAAACCACACAACAAAGCTAAATTATTTTCCTCAAAAATACCAACTTTGGACTTAAACATTTTTGCCAAAGATTAAACAGAAATAGAACTAGTGAACTCAGCCAAACTACTAGGCATCACTATAGATGACAAACTCACCTTTGAAGAACATACAAATACAACAAAAAAAAAACACATTTCAAACTTGGTAAACTCTATAGGCACCAGCACTATATAGACAAGCATACTAAAACTAAACTAGCAAACAGTCTACTTCTCCCTACTATTCTTTATGGAAGCCCTTTTTTTTTTTTTTTACAAACCTTTACACTTCTCATATGAATAAACTCCAATCTTGTTACTATAAAATTGCAAAGTTTGCCACTGGCATGACCAGTCGTATATATCATTGCCTTGTAATTGCTAAACTGAATTGGCTTGAATTTTCCAATTATCTCCACTACATTCAACTAACTCTTGCTCACAGACTTGTATATAACCCCAGCGGATGTTCATCATTCCAGACAATCTTACACACTTAACACTCCAACTAGAAATCTTTGTTCTACAAATAAACACCTCTTAAACATCTCCAAACCAATCAAACGGGCCGGTCATAGCCTTTATTCCTTTGCCAAAGCTAAAATATGGAATTCTCTGCCTCCTTCAATCACATTAATTGACTTTCTAAAATGTGTCAAACTGGCACTTAAATTCTACCGTCTCAACAAACACAACTGTTCCTGTCACCTCTGGGCCAATCCACCATAAATCTAGTGATTAACTAGATTTCTGCTCTAACTTGTATTCCTGACAATATATTCATAATCTTTACCGTCTTATTAATTTATAATTTCCCTTACTTTTTCCCCCCTTTCTATCCTTTTTTCTGTTTCCATGTAGCCTGTTTTACATTATATTTTCAACTGTAATTAATTTGCATGTACAATATTATGCTATCTGGAAACTGTAAATATGTTAAAATGTACCGATTTCCTTATGTAAGACATATACAAGACATAATATAATAAAATATAAGACATTTGTCTTATTGTCTAAAATGCCTTTATGTAATGCTTTTCATAGTTTGCATTTTATTTTCTGCTTGTTTTAACAATTTTTCTGTTAACTCACTGTATTAACATTTTTGTATTTTGGTATGTTGGAGCTTTTCTCCCCAGGCCTCCACTGAAAATGGGTTTTGATAACGTAGTGGACTTTCCTGGTCAACAATGTCAATAAATAAATTAAATGCACTCGACCATCACAACACAACACTAATCACGAGACACATAACTCTCCTAAACTGTGTGCCATTCAGCCAAAGCCCCTAAGGCAAAACAGCATGCCCAACACACTAGTCATAGGTGACTTGATAGTGAGGCACACTGATGTCCCATTCACTAGGTTGAATAAGTAACAGTCAGCTGACTGTCAGGCACCAGGATCTGCCACATAATGCATGCACTCAGGTCCCTCAACAACAGGTACAAATATGACTCTGTCATTGTGCATGTGGGTGTGAATGACCCAAGACGTACCTCCCTGGACTACATGAAGAGAGACATGGAGGAGCTCTTGGATTTTGTAGCCCAGGCGGGTATGACCCTAGCCCTGAGCAGCATCCTACCATCATCCAGAATGATACCACAGTACAAGCAGAAAATTATTGACTTAAACAATTGGCTAAGTTTCTGGTGTCATTCTAAGGGGATCCAGTATCTGTCTGCCTGGGATGACATGATTGACAGATCTCAATACTTTTCCAGAGATGGCCTGCATCTGTCATCCCTGGGCTTCCAAACACTGGGCCAAGGCTCTTAACACACCTATAGTGCCTTTTTTAGGTGGTGTTCCAAAAAACAAATTACCACCGTAACAGCTACAAGCAAATACAATCTGTGGGTCATGCTGCTCAATGATAGAAGTCTAAGTCTCAAAATTCACTCAATCAAAATACTCCTTAAAATGGAGACCATCGACATTTGTGCCTTAACAAAAACCTGGTTCAAGGCAGCAGAAAGCACCCCTGCACTACCAGGCTATAACTTATTCCACATCTTTTGGCCTCAGAACTTGGACCGAAGTACATTTCTTTTCATTCTAGCAGGGTGCACTGTTGAACGATTTTAACACAATCATAATCATCATCATCATCTTCTTTCGACTGTTCCCGTTAGGGGTCACCACAAGCAGATCACCTGTTTCCATTTCTTCCTGTCCTCTGCATCTTGCTCTGTCACACCAACCACCTGCATGTCCTCTCTCACCACATCCATAAACCTTATCTTAGGCCTTCCTCTTTTCCTGTTACCTGGTAGCTTCATCCTTAGCATCTTTTTTCAAATATACACAGCATCCCTCCTCAGCACATGTCCAAACCAACGTAATCTTGCCTCGCTGGCTTTGTCTCCAAACCTTCCAACCTGGGCTGACCCTCTAATATACTTATTCTTTATCCTGTCCACCCTTGTCACACCCACTGCAAATCTTAACATCTTTAACTCTGCCACATCCAGCTCAAACTCCTGTCTTTTTGTCAATGCCACTGTCTCCAACCCATATAACATAGCTGGTCTCACTACCCTCTTGTAGACCTTCCCTTTCACTCTTACAGGTACTCGTCTGTCACAAATCACTCCCTGACACACTTCTCCACCTACTCCATCCTGCCTGTACTCTCTTCCACACTCACCGTTACTCTGAACTATTGACCCCAAGTATTTAAACTCATCCACCTTCGCCACCTCTACTCCTTGCATCCTAACCATTCTTCTATCCTCCCTCTCATTCACACACACATATTCTGTCTTAGTCCTGCTGACCTTCATTCCTCTTCTCTCTAGAGCATATCTTCATCTCTCCAGGGTCTCTTCCACCTGTTCCCTACTCTTACTACAGATCACAATTTCATCTGCAAACATCATAGTCCATGGGGTCTCCTGTCTGATCTCATCTGTCAACCTGTCCATCACCATTGCAAATAGGAAAGCACTCAGAGCTGATCATTGATGTAACCCCACCTCCACCTTAAACGCATCCGTCACTCCCACCGCAGACCTCACTGCTGTCACACTACCCTCGTACATATCCTGTACCACTCTTACATACTTCTCTGACACTCCTGACTTCCTCATACAATACCACAACTCCTCTCTAGGCACCCTGTCATATGCTTTCTCTAAGTCTACAAAAACACAATGCATCTCCTCCTGACATTCTCTGTAGTTCTCCATCAACACTCTCAGAGCAAACATCGCATCTGTAGTGCTCTTTCCCGGCATGAAACCATACTGCTGTTCACTAATCATCACGTCCCTTCTTAATCTAGCTTCCACTACTCTTTCCCATAACTTCATGCTGTGACTGATCAGTTTAATCCCTCTGTAGTTACTACAGCTCTGCACATCACCCTTATTCTTAAGAATCGGTACCAAAACACTTTTTCTCCATTCCTCAGGCATCCTCTCACTTCCCTGTCTAAGATTTCATTAAACAATCTGGTTAAAAACTCCACTGCCATTTCACCTAAATAACTCCATGCTTCCACAGGTATGTCATCTGGGCCAACAGCCTTTACATTCTTCATTCTCTTCATAGCTATGCTTACTTCCTCCTTGCTAATCCATTGTACTTCATGATTCACTATCCCTACATCATCCAACCTTCTCTCCCTCTCATTCTCTTCATTCATCAACCCCTCAAAGTACTCTTTCCATCTCCTTAACACACTCTCCTCGCCTGTGAGTATGTTTCCCTCATTATCCTTTATCACCTTTACCTGCTGCACATCTTTCCTAGCTCGGTCTCTCTGTCTATCCAATCGGTACAGGTCCTTTTCTCCCTCCTTAGTGTCCAGCCTTTCATACAACTCTTCATACACCTTATCCCTAGCCTTCGCCACCTCTCTCTTTGCCATGCACCTCATCTCCTTATACTCCTGTCGACTTTCATCTCTCACAATCCCACTTCTTCTTTGCCAACCTCTTTGCCTGTATACTCTTCTGTACTTCCTCATTCCACCACCATGTCTCCTTGTCATCCTTCCTCTGTCCTGATGTGATACCAAGCTCCTTTCTAGCAGTCTCCCTTACTAGCTCTGCTGTAGTTACCCAGCTATTTGGTAACTCTTCACTGCCACCCAGTGCCTATCTTAACTCATCCCTGAACTCCACCTCACAATTACCCTTTTTCAATTTCCACCATTTGATCTTTGGTGCTGCCCTCATACTCCTCCTGCTCTTCTTGATCACAGTCATCCTACAAACCACCATCCTATGCTGCCTAACCACACTTTCTCCGGTCACCACTTCACAGTCTCCAACTCCTTCAAACTGGCCCTCCTACATAAGATATATGGCTCCAGTTATGGGCTGTGAGAAAGTATTTCATTTTGGCTATATTTCTGCTACTCTGGTTTCTGAAAATGTTTAATATTGCTGGTAGTTTGACAGGATGGTTAACAATTGTAAAGGTGATTGTACAGTGGTTGCTTAGTGACAGTGGCAGAATGCTTATGCTGGAGACGGAGTTTGGTATGTTTCATAGGAGGTTACTGAGGCGCTTATAAGCCTAGCCAAGAGTTCAGCCCATGTTTAGACAAATCAGGACCCAATGCCCCTGCCCAGCAGGGACATGGGTGGAATCCCAGGGGTATATTTTCTGTTTCCCATCAAGTTACCCAGGTTGCGCTTAAAAAGGGGTAAAGAGGTACTTTGTTTGATGTGGAGAGAGATTCTATTCCATAAATGGGGGAGTCTTGGAGACGCATCTGTCCTGCCAACAAGTTTTGTTGATGTCACAGACCAGGATGAGGCCGCACGTGCGAGTTACTTGAGTGGAACTTGACTTGCAGATATGCAGCAGTCCCATCAAGGTGGGGTCCATGAACACCTTGTATGCCAGGCAGAGATCACCTCTGAGGAGCCTGTATGAAATCAAGCAGAGGGATATAGCTTTTAGTCTATGTATGGTAGATGTTGGAAGCTCTGGATTCTCCTGGTGAGGAACCTCTGTAGTCTCTCTAGCTGCTGCATGTGATTTGCGAGGTACATGTCGAAAGGGGCATTGTACTCGATAATGGGCCTTATAAGGGAAGAATACAGGGATGTTATGACCTTCTTGTCCCTGGATGAGATACCCTTATTTATGAGGTGGGCCATATAGAAGGCTTTCCATACAATGGAAGCAATATGGTGATCAAAAGTCAGGTTGCTATTAATCTAAGTGCCCAAATCCTCATGACTGACTAAGTGCTTAAGACGTTATTAATGTGATAATTTGTGGGGATGTCATTCTCTCCAAAGGGGATGATGATGATGCATTTTTTGGTATTCAGCTTGAGGCCATGTTTCTGGCACCAGTCATTTGTCTGAGTGAGACCCTCTTGAAGGATGTCCACATCACTAGGGGAATTGATGACAGCACCCAGCTTGCAGTCATTTGCAAACTTGGTCAGCCATAGTCCAGTGGTTTTGGCCTGCACCTCAGAAAACTACATCCCAAATAAAAGAGACCCCAAGACCGAACCCTGGGGTATGCCACTTGTTACAGGTCTACTGCTTGAGGTAGCTTCCCCTATTTTGACTACATGGGTTCTATCAAGTGAGCCAGTTTGCTACCCATCTGGTAACATATGAATTGATGCCTAGTTAAGAGAGTTTATCTATTATGCCCATGTGGGGAATAGTGTCAAAGGCTTTGGCCAGGTCAAGGTAGGTGGTGTGCACCGTCTTCCCCACATCCATGGCTTTGGTGACCATCTCAAAGAAATCGACCAAATTTAGCAGACATGACCTTCCCTTGACAAACCCAAACTGTGTGGGATCAGGTGTTTGGAGGTTTCCAATGTTCTTGTGGATGAGGTCCATGATAATCTGTTCCATGGCTTTGCAGATCAGGCTAGTTAGGCTGATGGGGCTATAATTTCTTGGATCAGTGGACACTCCACCTTTGTGTGAAGAGATGACAGTGGCTGTCTTCCACTCAGTTGTGACAAAGCCAGTACTCAGGCTTTGGTTGAATAGGGTGCCTAGTGGTGCTGCAAGTCCCTGCTCGAGTTCACGTAGGATGCAGCCTGGGATGTTATCGGGTCCCATGGAGGCTGTATTTTTTGCCTTTGAGTGAGCAGTGATGATCTGTTCCATAGATAAAAGGGGAAGGGGGCAGGTACTGGGGATGCCCTGATTTACTGATGGAAGGGCCAGAGGGGTAAAGTTTTCACTGAATCTCTCAGCCAGCAAGTTTGCTATATCTACGGCATTTGTATATGTGGTGTCCTTGAACACCAGATCTGAAAAGATCTGGGTGCTTCCTTTGAGGTTGCAGACATGTGAAGAAGGCCTGATGATTGTCTCTAGCAGATGTGGCCAAATTGGACTCAAACTTTGCTTTGGAGGATTTCACTAGTGCTCTTATTGCTTGTTCAGGCTAAGGAGACATTGCTTCCAATTGGGCACCTGCTCCTTCTTGGTTTTGGACAGCAATTTTTTCCTTTTGTTATAGGGTTTATTTATTACAGATGTCCACCATACAGGTTTACTCTTCCTTGCAGAGGATGATTTAGTCCTGTTGGGTATGCCTGATTCCATGCATCTATATAAATGCTCGTATAGTGCTTTGGTGTTGTTTTGGATATTGATGCCAGTTCCTATGGAGGGGGAGAGGGCTGTGAAGCTGTTTATACCATCCCTCAGGAGGCTGTAATCAGCTTTGGAGAAGTTATGTCTGATCCTAGCTAGAGGAGATTGAGGGAGATGTTGACTTCGAAAGTGACCGCTTTGTGGTGGGATCTTGCCAGGGAGGATGATACTATAGGGATGCTGCAGTGATTACTCATGTTGGTTAATACCAAGTCCATGAAATTATCACCCCTTGTGGGGGTATCAACTACCTGCTTCAAGGCATTTGCATTGACAAAATCAAGGAGTCTCTGGGCATTTGTGCTCTGGCATGACTAGCTCTTCTAGTCTATGTTTGGGAAGTTAAAATCACCCATGATCAGGGTAAAAAGCTGAATCTTGATATATTCGAACAAGTCCAAGTAGACGGATTGGGCATCTCGAGTCAGATTTGGGTGCTGCTAGCTAGCTAGCTATGATTTGAATAGGGGTCTTTGTCAATGGTTAACTGCACCTTGAGTGTCTCCTGTGCATCGTACTGTTTGACCACCCTGGAGATGTGCACGTCTTTAAGGTATATTGAAACTCCACCTCCTTTGGCTTTACTGCCCACAGTTTGGGGTCTGAATGTATGATAGAATGAGTAACCAGGTAAGGCTGGGGTGCTGTCCAAATCTTTGAACCAGATTTCTATGACTGCACAGATGTATGCATTTTCCAGGGGTAGGAATGCTTGCAATGAGTGCAGTTTCATGTTTAGACTTCTAGGGTTTAGCAGCATGACCTTTAATTTGTGTTTTGTTGAAATTTTTATGTTGGTAGTTTTAACCTCATCACTTTTCCTAAAAAAGGCACTATAGGGGAGGCAAAATCCTTTGCCAGAAGCCCGAGTGAGACAGATGCAGGCCATCTTTGGCAAAGCATCATGGTCTGTCGATCATATCTTCCCAGGCTGTCAGGTACTGGATCCCCCTAGAATGACACCAGAAAGTAAGCCAATTGTTAAAGTCAATCATTTTCTGTTTGTATTGAGGCATCATTCCTGGTGACGGCAGAATGCTGCTTAAGGCTAGGGACATACCTGCTTGGGGCACAATCAGCAAGCTCAATCATGTCTCTCTTCATATAGTCCAGAGAGGTACATCTCAAGTCATTCACACCAACATGGACTATGACAGAGTCATAACAGTACCTGTTGTTGAGAGACCTGAGTGCATGTGTGATATGGAGTTTGGCACCTGACAGACAAGTAACCGTGACTTTCTCCTAGTCCAGCCTGGTGAGAGGCACATCTGTGTGTCTCACAATGGAGTCTCCTGTGACTAATATGTTGCATTTATGGTAAAGCCTTAGTGGTTGTGAGGCACAGGTGTGTGGATTATGAGTGGTTTGTGGTGTGGAGGACTGTGGAGATCTCGTGCGTTTTTGCCTCGGAGGTCTCCTTTGTTTGGGAATGTTTATCTGGAGGACCTCCACATATGTAGGTGTGTGCTGTGTAGGTATGGGTGGTGTCTGAGGTGTAGTGATTGTGTTGACAACCTTTTCAGTGCCAGATATACTGGCTTGAGGGGGAGAGAGAGCTTGGACTCTAGGTTCCTAATGTAATTGCATCTCTCACAAATTATTTTCCCAGGTGGTCGTAGTAGATGGTTGCACGTGTACATGAGGCAGTTGCTACACTGTCTCAGGATACCCATATCAACCAGACTGGTAGGAGAAACAGTAGGAAATTGTCCATCCATATTTATCAGAATCTGAGGGAAAAAGGCCAGGGAGAGCTAAGGGGTGGCCTAAAGCCCAAGTGTTTAAACCAAAACTAAGAGCTTAAGAATAACATTTAAACAGGCTAGAAACAAGCAGTAATAAATGCAAAAGAATAGATGCAGTGGAACACTTTAGAGAACAGGCAGGAAGAAGCAAAGCAAGATGAAGTACAGAGGAGTAGGAAGAAACAAATTAGAAAAATATAAGCAGCTGAATAAAGTTAGTTTTTTTTTTTTTTTTTTTTTTTTAAGTAAATAGGTATAGAGCAGGAACAGAAGTTAATTCAAGGTTAAGGGACTAAGGGGTATGACCTTCCCAAATGAGATTTGTATTGGGTAGAATGAGCTAATCAGATGGGACTGGGAGGAGTGTCCCAGATCAAATGGACAGTAGGGGCGAGCAACTGCAAGAGCCACCAATTTTAAAAATAGAACAGCGATAGGGTGAGAGGGTGGGACAAAAAAGGTTTCAGCAGAGATCAGAATACAATGGCAGCAAATAAATCAAATTCAGTGTAATGAGGTCTAGTGGAACATGTTTGGATGACCTGAGGTTTGGTTTTGTTGGTTCATTTATGAGTTGAAGATGACATAGGCTCACTAGGGAAGTACTCACGTCAGATAAAAGAGGGCTAAGTTAACTAATATTGAAGTCACCTAGAATGATTACATTATTTTAGGCACTCGAGCTCATAAATAAATATGAGTAAATGCAACAGTATTTAACTTTTTTTTCAGGATGTTAGTGATGAGTGATTTGAATTTGTTTAGGGAACTAGGGAGTGTTAGATAAGCTGTACTGATTATTAATGGTTTGCCTTTGTGAGTTGGGAAATCTAGGAGAATCCAGTTAGGACTGGAGTCTGAGGAGGAGTTTCCATGCTCAATGACTTTTGGGTTTAGGTTATTTCTGTACAAAATTAGAGAGCCTCCACCTGATTGTTTGCCTGGTCTGGCATCAATGACATACTTGTAGGAGGTTAGAAAGTGTTCAAAGGTGTGTGTGTGTGTGGGGGGGGGGTCTTTTTTTGACAAAGGATTTTGTGACTGCTAGGATGCCTGGGTTGTGTTGGGAAAACAAAAGCACTTATGTGGTCTAGCTTGTTTCTGATGATATGTGCATTGAGGAGGGCACTCGTCAGTCAGTGATCTAAATATTGATCATCAATGTAATATGAGGTACACAACAGAGTGGGCTTATTCACAGTTCCATTAGGTCTGCTTAAGACACCTGAGCTCAAATAACAAAAGCAAAGTAACCTTCACTCATACTGCATGAGTTTAATCACTTAGTAACTGTTTTCACAGGCACTCAAGCTCATAAAAATACGAGTAACTGTCTGAAAAAAGTATAAATACTGTTGCAAAGTCCTCTGCATCTTCCATCTGTTAAAGTTATTACTAATTAGAATGACTGAAATGTTATTTAGGATTCACCACCAAGTTTATTATTTTCACTCCAGAGGTGCTGCACCCTGGAGAAAGAGCAATCACTGATCAGAAAAATAAAGCCCGTCTCACTTTTTATCTGGGAGGCTGTGAGACTGGACCACCAAGACAGAAAACACATGCAAACATTACAATCTTACTCAAATGTCTTGACAAATATACCAAAATATGCAGAAATAATCTGAGCAAACTGTCATCCTCATACAACATTATTGCCAGATTTGCAACTGGTTCCTCCTATAGAACTCATTACTGTATCAACCTGAATCAAATTGGATGGTTAGAATTGCCAAATCTAATACTTTTCAATCAACTAATAGTAGCCCACAAGATCCTGTATCTACCTCAAAATACACCCATACTTGCATCCCTAGTCACCCCCATAACAATCTGAAAACCTTACGCTCATCTAACAAACTACTTGTACAAATATCTAAATCCAACAATTCAGCTGGTGACACCCTGTTCTCTAATACAGTAGGTAAAACCTGGAACAGCCGCCCAAGTCAACTAACCTCACTATCCTCAGTTAACCTATTTAAAAGCAAGCTCAAATCCTACCTCAGATCACACTGGCTATGCCCCTGTGATAACCCAGACTAACCACCATACCCTTTTCTAGACTCCCTTGATTCCTAGCCTCTTATGAACATTATCTTGTGTTTACTTGCCGATAAAAGTGTGCTTGACCATTCTGAGGATTATTCCTCATGTAAATAAGTATATACAGTTGAATGACTAACCATTTTCATACAAGACCAGAACTCTTGTGAGACTGAACATTATAATTGTATCCTTGTACTTTGCTTTTGAATACTCTATCCACTTAACACTAGCGTTTTTCTTATGATATTTTTGTGCGACTTTAGAAACTATAGTATCGCTTAGATATAATTTGCATTATTAATTCAAATTACTGTTGCATCTAGGTTTATTTACATCAGGTTTTATTCCATTATCAATTTTCCTTTCCGCATTTGATAAGATAATTTGCAAAAAATTAAGGCATTAGGTCTGTCGCACTAAGAAAAATGACAGAATCTATCTTTTGAGTGATACATTGCTGATATTTTCTAACAAAACCACAGCTTGTTTAGGAATTTTTATACCAAAAGGGATATCCGGCCTCTAAATTTCAATTTAAGGTTTACAAACAGTGGCAGCAGTGCCTCCTGTTTTCTATATCTTATAAGTCTATTTATGCATCCTAGTATCTCGGAGCCTCAGCTTATTTCCAAAACGCATTGTTTAAAGGATAATTTATTGGCAGCTCTCAGTAACATTTCTAACAAACTGCCTATCATCGATATTATATTTACTTTGTTTCAAACATGCTAAGGGTCCAAGTGTCATGAATTTCGTGTTGATAATATTTATTACCATCTCATTTGTTTTAGCAGAGGTATATAAATTATGCAATGCATCCTAAAGAATGCTTTAGTCATTCTAATTAGTAATAACCAGGGGTGGATCGTGCTATAGGACTGCAGCCCCCCCCCCATCTGTAGAATAAAGAAATTAAACAATAAAATTGAAAAATAAAATATAAAAAAAAAAATCACGCATGCTTGCATGGTTCCTGACTGCTGTGTTATGCAGACCAGAACTCTCATTCCAGAGCTCCAGACTGCTCGGTTAGGCAGTCCAGATAGGGAAGGCAGGAAACTCCGCCCTTCCAGCCCAGAGGTCTGTGTGGTGACGACCGCACAGACTGAAAGGTCACCGGACTACATCGCTCACAGGATGGAGGCTCCAGCCTACTCTCATGGGACAGGGTGCTCTAGCCATCTCTCGCAGGAGACGATGCCAGAGGACTTAGCTGCAAACAGGAGGATTTGTGGATTGGCCAGGGCCGTTTTATGGAGAGGTGTGTGTGTGTGTGTGTGTGTGTGTGTGTGTGTGTGTGTGTGTGTGTGTGTGTGTGTGTGTGAAATGCCCCAGTTGCTACATGGTGGTCGGTAGAGAATAAGGCTTGAACCCTGTACCTTGAGCCCAGGTGGCAGGAGCCTGAATTCCCTACCCACCACCATTTGTAAAAATGTTGCAGATTTTTCCTTCATACTTGTTCTATTCCTCATAAAATCTGTGGTTTCTGTATTTTTGTGTCCTTGCAAAGCCAGTAGTGCATTGGTGCAGTGGTAGCATTGTTGCCTGACAGCTACAGGTTCTCATGTTTGATTCTTGGCTGGGGTGCCTTACCTTCTGTGTGGAGTCTGTATGCCCTCCCTGTGCTCGTTTCCTGTAGTTTCCTCCCATCTTACAAAGACATGTGTCTGTCTGGAGTGTTTCTCCCTGGGCCTCTGCTAAAATTTAGCTTTTGTTCCAAGTCAGACTTTCCTGGTTAACAAATGTTAAAAATGACACTCATTCAGAAAGTGCATGGTAACACAAAAGCTTTTATTCTAGCAATTTTCTAAGTGTATAAGATGGATATTTGAAATTTGTCCCTATTTTTGGGACTGTATTCCCTCATTATTGGCTTTATCCAGGCTTTTTGTGCTAAGGTTGAGAGCTATGGTAAGAACTGAATTCACTGAATATGTTTGGGGGCTATATTCCCCCATTACTGGCTTTGTCTGGGTGTTTTTTGATAAGAGATTGAGAGCTATGGTGAGAACTGAATTCATTGAATGTTTGGGGGCTGTATTCACCCATTATTGGCTTTGTTCAGGTGTTTTGTGCTAAGAGGTTGACAGCTGTGCTATGGTGAGAATTGAATTCCCTAAATGGTAGCCATTTAAGTTTCCATCATCCTCTTTCACAAAACAGCTGATTTGGCATAGTGGTATGTTGCTCTGACTGCTTTGCACAGGGTCCTGGGTTTAAGGCTTGGTAGTGAAATGTATGGTGGCAACACAGCATTTTATTCTAGCAACTTTCCAACATTATACAAGCAATGTTTAAAATGTGTCCCTGGCTTTTGCCCCCCCCCTACAATAAACGTTGGCTTTTTCCAGATTTCTTTGTGCTGCAAAGTTCAGAGATACAGCTGAGTGAGTAGATTTTACAAGGAGCTGAGAGCTACAGGGGAGCAAAAGTTTAGTGCTGCTTATGCTGTGTCTGCTTGCCTTATTAATAGCACAACAGGTAGTATACTTGCTTTTGATGCAAAAGGCTGTGGGTTCTACACCCACAGTAGCTAGATGCATTGCTGATACTGTACTGTGCAAAGGGGGCAGATGCTGCACTCCTTTTTGGCGAAGATACCTGGTTACTATGAACCTGTTATCAGTTTGCCATCCATTCCCTATTGCAATATTGCTAGCTTATTTTTTTAGTATAAGATAGGCAATTTATTCCTCAAGGCTAACAGGCACTTTATTTGTAGATGAAACAATGAAATACAAAGTTGTTTGCTAGCAGCAACCTCTTCATTAGTTACAGATCTCTTTAATGTGGAATTATTTAGATGACTTTTACTTCTTCAGAGATTGTGCATATGTATACTGGTGGACTGCAGAAGTCTGAGTAGACTTTTATGATGGAAATGCTCTGAATTTGGCAGTTTTGTCCTTACTGGTGCATGCATTTTGCTTCATTGTTTACTGGAAACATTTCAAAACAATAAATTTAAAACACCCTCTAAAACTGTACTGTATTGTATAAGCAATATAATTTAATACAATCAGGGAGGTGTATTAAAGAGCATGTGTATGTTTTGAGTGCAAGGGGCCTGTGATTCGAAAACAGCCCAAACCCAAAGTTAATCCGCCACTGGCAAAATGTATTTTCTTTGAATGTGGGTTTCAATGATGTTTCAGTGAATGTGAGTTTTCAAGGACAGAGAAGTTTTAATGTTAAGTCTGTTTTCATTGTGTGACTGCATTGCTTTGTTTAGCAGATATATCTATTAGTGTTTGCGCTGTAAAATGCAAAATAAAACTTTCAAATGAAGTCCAAATCATCGCAGAAGTAAAGCAGTATGCACATTAGTGTTTATGTTTTTTGTTTTTCGGCTTTTCCCGGTTAGTGTTTATGGTAAATGGGGTGAAATAGGCAAGTAATAGTTCATTGGAATGGCTGTGGGGGGGGGGAGCTCCATTCGACCATGATTTTGTGAGGGGGGGGGCAGCAAACTCAGACAGCCCCAGCTGAACGATACCTCTCAGCTCTCCAGATTTTTTCAGAATGAAGAGATTTTTGCTTCTTATTTTTGGTTTGTTCCTAATACAATTTGTGGTTTTCTGTCAAATCATTTAAGAATGAAGTCACTAAATAATGACACTGAGTTTCAGACTTCATAACCTTCAGAAAAATGCATGCTAAAGCAAGACCTGTTATTCTATCAACTGTCTCAGTTTATACAAGAGCAATTTTTAGTACTATTTATATGTTCCCCCCATATATTTGGCCTTGTCCAGATTTCCTGCATTAACAGGTTGAGAGGTACATGCAAATAAATTGCTTTATAGAATTAAGCATATCCAAACCTCTCAATTGTCCCCGATTTTGGCACAAAATGTTGCTCTTCCCCTAATAATCCCTCCGCAAAATGGCAATTTTGGAAGAAAACATTGAGGGTTTACAATTAATAAATAACTGTAATAACTAGTTATAGATCGCTTTTATTTCAGAAATGCATGTAGATTCTTTTCTTTTGTCAGCTGCTCATGTTAGCAGTACTAATATTAAAAAGTGTCCCTTCTTTGACAGGTTCCCAGCTGTATTGTGTGGCTATTTTATATTTTTGAATCACATTTTTGGTCCATTATTCATAAAATTGTGGGTTTTTTTGGAAAATTAGTGGCAAATCATTAAAAACTGAAGTTATAAAATAATGATAGACATTTCAGTTTCAGATTTCATACCCTTCAGAAAATTCATACCAATGCAATACCTACTATTCTATTATCTTTCTAAGTTTATAAGAGCAATATTTAAAAATTGTCCTTATTTTTGGGCCTTTGTCCCACTTCTATGTATGGCTTTGTCCAGATTTCTTGCTCTGAGGTTGAGAGGTATGACAAATGTGTCAGGGCCATCGCAGCTAGCCAGAGACATTTCAAATTGTGACATACTTGTTGCACCCCACTCCCCCATATATTGACTCTGGATGTGTCCAAGCAAGGCAAGGAGCAGTAAATGTGCAGCCAATCTCCCCCCCCTCATCCAAGGTAGACACAAGTACTACAATGGCTTTTCATCTGTCCTTGATTTTGCAGAATCTTCTGGTTTCTGTCATATTTTATACTGTTGATTTATGCTTATTATTATTCAGAAAGTGTCGGTTGCTCTATGTTTAAGTAGCAATGCTTTAATGACCATCTGGTAAGCTTGTCTGAGATTGTAAGATGCAAGTAAGTTTTAATAAGCATACTGTTAACGAATTGCCAACATTGAAAGCCTTTCTGTTGTTGCCATGCAGAGAATACTTACATAACTAGATAACATATAAGCCTTGGGTATTGAAATGCATATGACAGTATTTGTAATAAAGGACAGGATTTCATTATTTTAAGAGCTCATTACAGGCTTTACCTGCAAACTAAACAAAATGCCAATCTATCATGTGTGGTCCATATTCTGTGCAGTAATCCTTTAAGCAATGTATGTTGAGCTTGTTTCCTGTTTGCTTTTCATTTTTTACTTTGATCATGTTTTCCCCATGAAACAAGTAGATAGTTGTTGTCAGGCAGCAGGTCTTTTTTGGATAAGAAACATTTTTACAAGTGGGGGTATCACAGAGATTGCTACTTGAAGCATGTTACTTGGTACTTTAATAAAGCTGAATATAAATTATAAATTATAATTAGAATTGGAGTGCAAGGAGAAGTGGTTTGAGTTGAGTGCTGCTTGTTTTTCTTATACTGGATTTTGACTAGCATTCCAGTAATGTATTTAAAAAGTAATTTATTTGTTCATGCCTCACAACCTTTTTGTTTCCATCTAGATATTAAGTAAGCTGCTATGCAGCCAATGGATTGAAATATTTTTTTTCTTCTACACTTCCCTTTTTTCTTGATTGGACTCTCATAATGATGGTTTGGCACCCAGGGCAGCGTATTTAATTAAAGTTACAGTTTTTGTGGTTTTCAGCATAGCTCCTCCCTTTTCTAATTGGCCACACCCATTCCAATTGACCCCACCCATTCAGCTGTCTCCTGCAGCCCCCCTTTGATTTGAAGTCACCAGCTGCCATTGGTAATAACAATCTTATCATCTGCATAATCATTATAGACTGATATAGCTAAAGGTGGTGTGTGTGTACATTTCTGAGGAAAAGTTAGGGACCAAGAAAGGAACCTTGGAAGATGCTTCATTATAGATAAGATTCTGATCCATACCCATCAATATCTATAGCCTAGGTCACGACAGTTTACCAATTACAGACTCAGTTTAGCAAACCATAGCCCAGTACTAAACTCCTACACTTTTGCAAGAATAAATGTGACTAATAATTTAAAATGCCTGAGAAAAATCTGTATAAATAACATCTGCTTGCAAATTATATTTCAGAGCAGAAATAATTTGGTTATACAAGCCTAAATTACATGTCATAATGATAAAATCTTGATATCATGACTTTCCAGGGTTTAGGCTTCAGTAGTGACATCCACTCACTATCTATATGGAATTGTCCATTGCATCTTCATATTTATTTGTTGTTTTATCTATTTAAGATAATGTCCTACCACCTCACCAAAACATTCTAGTTGACTGGCTATACCAAAATGTTCATATGCATGCTGCGTTTGGATTAGCCATTGTAGTCTGGTGGCCTGGGTCATGCCTGAAAAGGATCTATGGACCAGCCCACCTACTCAATTAATGAATGTTAAGTAACTCCTGACCATCACCCTGGCAGCCCTAGAGCTACAACCTCTAGGACAGGAATGGATACATGGAGAGTTGCCACCACCTACACAACCTCATCCTCTTTCCCCAGTCAGAGACTAAAATAGGTCCCATTAGTATCAGAGCTCTACCCTGGTAAACAAATTCAAAATAAAACAAAAAAAATCTTCATACACTTGATGAATGCTTACCATTCCTTATCCAGCATAAGACGAGTTGACAGTATGTGATTTGTAATGTAACAGGCACGTAGTCTTCAGAAGGCAAGTGGCATACATGGAAATTTATTTGTGTTAGGGATCAGAACAGTCACTGTACAATCACATCTCATGCAGACTGTCAGATGCCAACAGGAAGAATGACATGTTCAATCATTCACCAGCAGTCCTACCTGTCATGGTGGTCCACAGAGACAGATGACTGTGTAGCACTAAACATAACAATGCCCACCTGATGTACCCCATGTGTTGACAGAGCTGTCATATCCACACAATATGTGGAGCAGCATGATAGAGTGATGTCCCCAGCAGAACAAAAACCAGTACACAGATATTACACCCAGAACACTGATCACTGTAGCAGTGGCACTAATATACAAGTGGTGAGTTGGGTGGTCATACTCACTTACCCATGAGATTCTCATGTATAGACTGACTACAGCAAGGTGTGGAACAAGAGGTGTAGCGCTAGCTACATTGCAGATTATTGCTGCCCAGGTTCAGGTACATCATCTCCTAGCATAACCATGCAGTATTTGAATAACACTGTCATTTCTGTGATAGCAGGCTGACTGCAGTCTCACCACTGGGGCTAATTATGCATATCTTGAAGCAGCCTTTCCCATTTTATGATCAATGCCCTGTTCCATCAGTACTGCAAATTACTATGAAGTGACCGTGACATTTAGTATGTCAGCATATTGTGGAAGAGCATTTCCAACAGCAACTTAAACAGCAACATTGCTACCGTTAGTGACATGTTACAGTCAAAGCAACTACAGACACTAGATGCTATACTACCACATAGACAATACTGCATCTTTGACATCAACAGCTGTCAAAGGGCTAGAGACCACAGAAGCAGTATCCAAACTGCTATCTGCAGTGTGCCCCCAAAGCAACATGAAATATTTTGTTCCAAATACATGTCCACAGCTGCTGCCACAAAATGCTGGTCAGCATGCTTATAGTCATTGTACCTCACTGGCCATTTGATATCAACAATTCAGTTCTGATTATGGACAGAGAGATTTTCAATATCACCAAGGTCATGTGCATGTACATCAGCTTCATCGGGTTCCACCATGATGCAATATAGGCCAGTGTTGTCATCACTAGAGTGGGCAAGCATCATACATGCAGCTGTTCACCTTTTCATAGAGCTCACATGTTGAGGCTTGTCCTTAACATGCTGATACAGTGTCCAGTGGAACCTCCATATATCATGACCATCACACATCTCTAATGAAAAAAACCACAGATAGATGTCAAGGTATCCATCAGCAGGTTAAGGCATGTGTCCTGTATCTGCAGGGTATAAATGAGTGGGGCTTATAAAAGAGTTGCAGCATCACTGATTTGAGTGCTTGTACTATCTGTATTGTAATGAGCATGGTGGTACAGACACTACTGATATTGCACCTGTGAAAGCAGAGAGCATGTCTTAGGAGACGAGGTTAAACATAGTCATCACATGTTAAGTTACCTGGCACTTGCTCACTAAAGCAATTATATAAGTCAGCACTACAAATTAAAAGCACTACACCATCACTCCCCACTGGCCCTGGTTTTCAATTATTAAGGAATTCCCGATATTATTCTAGCATGTCCAAAGGTCAGTTGTCAATCTCCTCTCCGGTCCAGCTGGTGAATCTGAGAATCTTGAGGCAATGTTACAACTGCCTCATGTACACAGACAACCCTCTCCTCCTCCCAACAAATTCCAACACATGTGAGAGATGCAACCATATAGCCAAACTGGAGGCTAAGCTCTCTCAACTCAGTACTGGCATAACCAGTCAGGAGGAGAAGGAAACCACACTCACTACAATTCCAGTCTTGCATAGACCTACCACGACAGCAAACCAAACACATAATCACACAAAAACATACTCGGAGGCTCTAAATAAAGATCTGCTGAAGCAGCAGAGACCTCCAAAGCAGACACCCAAGCAGCCGCTACCCCAAAACAAAACACGTGCAACACATCTCACAAAGCCAGTGTGCCGAACAGTCACAGCCCTTAAGACTAAACAACACACCTGATACACTTGTAATAGGTGACTCTATCGTCAGGCACACTGGCGTCCCACTCACCAGGCTGAACAAGGAGAGGGTCACGGTGAGCAGCCTGTCGGGCGCTAGGATCCGCCACATAACACAAGCACTCAGGTCACTCCAAGGCAAGTACAAATATGACTCAGTCATTGTCCATGCTGGTGTGAATGACCTGAGACGTACCTCCATGGACTACATGAAAAGAGACATAAAGGAGCTCTCTGAGCATGTAGCCCAGGCCAGTATGACCCTGACCTTGAGTAGCATCTTTCCCTCACCAAGAATGATGCCACAATATGAAGACAAGATGATCAATTTCAACAATTGGCTTAAGTACTGGTGTCATTCAAAGGGGATCCAATGCCTGTCAGCTTGGGATGATATGCTCGACAAGCCACGATGCTTCGCTAGGGCGGCTTGCACCTGTCACCCTGGGCTTTTGGATATTGGCAAAGGCTCTTGCCACCCCATAGTGCCTTTTTAGGCAAGGCTCAAAAGACAAACCCACCTCCATAGGTATCACAAGGGATAAGAAACTAAGAGTAATGCTACTCAACACCAGAAGTCTAAACCTCAAGATGCATGCACTCAAAACTCTCCTTAGCATGGAGAACATCGATATCTGTGCAGTAACAGAAACCTGGTTCAGGGCTCCCGAGAGCACCCCAGCACTACCAGGTTATACCTCATACCATGCTTTTCAGCCCCAAAACTTGGACCGAACCACAAAAGGAGGGGGAGTATCAATATTCATCAAAGATACCCACACCTCCAGGTTGGTGGCAAAGCACAAAGCATCGGAGACTATCCATGTGCAACTAACAGTGGATAAAACTGCCTTCCAGTTTATAGCCTGCTACAGACCACCCTCCCAAACCCAGGAACCCCACTCAGCCTTCCTGAGAACACTGGAAAATATGAAGGTCTCTCCAAACACCATTATATTGGGCGACTTCAACTACCCAAACATAGACTGGGAGCATTACTCTAGCTCCAACACCCTATTCCTAGAATTTATAAACTCAAATGCTATGGAACAACTTGTTACTACTCCCACAAGAGGAGAAAACATACTGGACCTGATCATCACCAACATGGGGACTCTATGCTCCAGACTAGAAGTGTATCCCTCACTGGTAAGATCAGACCATAAACTAATCTCACTGGATATTCACATCCCGACCACACCCCCTGCCCAGAAAACCACAGTGAAAAACTTCTCTAAAGCAAATTTCACACTCCTCAAAACTGAGGTGGAATCCTTCAAAGCCCCCGGGCCTGTGGAAAATACGGCCCAGGCCGCAGAATCCTTTATAAATGCATTCTATGAACATCTTCAGGAATGCATGGATCATGCGATCCCAAATAAAACCAAGACCCAATCCTCCAAAGGCAGACGTCCTGTCTGGTGGACCCCAGCCATTAACAAACTATACAATAGGAGGAGGAAGCTACTAAATGATAGAGCAAAATCCCAAAAAGGGAAGGCATCACTGATCAGTATTAGCAAAAAACTACGGGCACATATAAAATTGTCTAAGGCCAGCTTCGAGAGAAAAATTGCACAGGACACTAAGGATAATCACAAGGCTTTCTTTGGTTATGTTAGGAACCTGGGTGGTATTTCCCAGATATGCTCAGAATTAGTCCAAAATGACAAAAATACACGAACCCACAGACATTGCCAACATCTTAGCTGACAGGTTCAGCAAACTTCTCCCTCCCCACCAAAGGGCAAATATCTATCCCAGCAGAGTGCTGCCCCTGACATCTCAGATGCTCAGGTAAGAGCCGCCCTCTCAAAGCAAAAACACAGCATCAATGGGACCAGGCGGTGTCCCGGCTGCATCCTACATGAACTCCAAGAAGAGCTAAACCCAAACATAAAACTACTGTTCAATCTCAGCCTTACTACAGGATATGTGCCCAAAGAGTGGCGTACAGCAACAGTGGTCCCTCTCCATAAAGGTGGTGCCTCAACGGATCCTGGAAACTATCGCCCCATAAGCCTGACTAGCTTGGTCTGCAAAGCTATGGAAAGGATCATCATGGACCTCATAAATAAAGATATTGAGGACCTACAAACACTGGATCCTACCCAGTTCGGCTTTGTTAAGGGCAGATCCTGCCTCTTAAACCTGGTTGATTTCTTTGAAACAGTCACCAAGGCCATTGACGAGGGGAAGGTGGTCCACACAGCCTACCTGGACCTCATAAAAGCCTTGATACAATACCCCACTCGGGCATTATAGATAAGCTCACCAGCTTAAATATAAACTCCTATGTCACTAGACGGATTGCAAACTGGCTCAAGGACAGAACCCACATGGTTAGAACTGCTGGAGCCATGTCAGACTCCAAACCAGTTACAAGTGCTGTCCCACAAGGCTCAGTCCTGGGACCTCTCTTGTTCGGTATATATTTCTCGGAGGTACAGGCCAACACGGAAGGACTGTGGCTGACCAAGTTCACAGATGACTGCAAAATGGGCGCCATAATCGACTCTCCAGCCGACACAAGCATCCTCCAAAAGGGCCTCATAGAAACAGACAACTGGTGCCAGAGCCATGGCCTCAAGCTAAATGCCAAAAGTGTATAGTCATCCCCTTTGGAAAAACAAAGTGCCCACAAATTACCACATAGGTGGTAATCCATTAAGTACAGAAGAAGTAATTAGGGACCTGGGGACCCAAGTTGATAGCAATCTCTCATTTGACAACCACGTGGCCAAAGTGGTTAGAAAAACATTTTATATAGCCCACCTAATCATGAAGGGATTCACATCTAGATCAGGGGACGTCATCGTGCCTCTTTACTCATCCCTCATCAGGCCCATAATTGAGTACAATGCCCTTTTGGGATGTACCTTACCAGACACCTGCAGCAACTGGAAAGACCCCAAAAGTACCTCACCAAGAGGATCAAAGGGCTCAAACAGATGCCATATGCTGCCCGGTTAAAGAAACTTCAGCTCTACTCTGTGGCATACCGCCTGTTCAGAGGCGATCTGTGCCTGACGTATAAAGCCATGTCCAACCCGGAATTAATGGACATGCTGCACCTCAGAAAATCCAAATCCCATTGAGCTACGTGCTCGAGAGACTTGAACCTCAGCACTGAAATAAATAGGACATGCTGGAGGGACAGATTCATAACCCAGAGGCTCCCTTCACTCTGGAATAAAATCCCAGTCCAGGTTAGGCAGAGTCCCTCATTGACTCTCTTCAAGAGGAATCTTGATGAGTGGATGGGAGATCGTAGGTTTACCCCAGGTATCACTTCTGTGTCACTGTTAGAAAGAGGCACAGTATACTAACCTCGAAAAAGGGCATAGCAAAATAAATTTAAAATGGGTGGCGAAAGCCAAACACATTCTGGCTAGGCTTATAAATGCCCTAGGGTAGATAGCCTAGTATGAACCTATGAACCTATGAACATGTCCTGCACTCATTCCAGTGTATCTGATGGCTCCTATGATAATCCCACTATGCACACATGTGATTATATTATCTTAGCAGACTGATAACCAGGTGCTAAGGTAAGTGCATCAGATGTGCCAAGCCCACTATATTCATCTTGCAGGTGATGTGTTATATCTTGCATTTTTCTTCATAGGGTTGTCCCACCAATGAAATGTAATCATCATCATAGAATGGGAAAACTGTACATCAGTACCCTGACTGGAGAACGAACATTCTCCAGCAGGGTATTAATGTACAACTAATGTCCAGTGGAAAACAAGTCCACCATTTCATGGCAGCATATCAAGCTGCTGGGAACCTCGGACTGCTAAAAAATAGTCAACATTAATTTTGTGCTTTTGCTGTTTAGCAATTGTAAAAAAAAACAAAAAAAAAACAGAAAAAGTGTGTGTGTGTGTGTGTGTGTGTGTGTGTGTGTGTGCGTGTTCATTCTTCTGTCTGCGTGTGTGAATGAATGCATGTATGAAAGCAGAGAAGACTGTATGTGTGTGTGTGTACGCGAGAGAGAGAGGGATTTTGTGCGATTGCCTGTATGAAAGCAGAAGAGAGTGCGCATGTGTGAGAGAGAGAGAGAGTGAGTGATTTGGTGTGACTGAATGCATGTCTGAAAGCAGAAGTGACAGTGTATGAGAGAGAGAATGGGCATGTCTGTAAAATTGGTGTGTTTTACTTCTTTTTTTAATTACTATATATTTTTATACAATTTTGATGTAAAATGCTTGCTCCAGTGCCATTAACACATACTACAGAAAGTTTGAAACATTAGGCAGAGGAACTATTTTACATCGAAAATATACAAAAAAAAATAATATAGTACTTAAAAATAATTAAGTAAAACAGAACAATTTCACAGAGAGCCCCTCCTCCAAGCACAATAATGTCCTACAGGGTGTGTGTTAATGTGTAATTAATGCCCTTCCAGGGGTGCAGAGGCCCTCCGCCTGCAGCGTCAAGCCTCCTAACACTCCTGGGCAGGCATTAATTACACATTAACACACACCCTGTCGGGCATTATTGCTTATATGTTCTGCCTTCATCAGTGAAATTAACATCTTATACATCACCTGTCTACATGTAACTCCTCTGCGCCTTACTGTTACCCCTGCAGTTTAGAAGACCACGAACTATAGCAGGGCATTTTGGATTCCGTGATTCTGTTTTTTATAAAAGATCACCTTACATTTCCAATTACATTTTTAGCCTCTGTGCCACATACCCGTATTAGCTGTCAGATTTCTGTCCATGGTATAACAGTATTTGAAGTTCTCTTGCTTGCAATATGCACTATATCTGCATAGTTTAGTATTACTCCAGGGTGACAACTCTGCAGTGAGAACCAGTGTTCAGCACACATGCATGCTTGAACATGTAATGAGACTGTGTATAGAATGTAAATTTCTGTATTTTGATATTTGGAAGTGCATTTCTACACAGATGCCATTAGGATTGCAGTATAGAAACACACTAGCAGTATACAGGGCACACTACTAGAGCCAAACATGATACATGTCGCTGTTCAGATGCATATGGTTCACAATCCCTTTTCCTGCATTATATGTGTATGTGTAATAATGGTATTCTTTTGATATTACGAGTTCTGTTCTATGCCTTACTATTGGGTATAATGCTGATGTTAAATGCACATACACATGTAATAAGTAGATTATCACCAACTACTGCACTACCTGACAGACATTTTCATGCCCTACATGCAAAGTTGCAAGCAGCTGCAGTGGCATGATTGTGATGTGCTTGAATGTTTACACCAGTGTTCTTATTACATTGCTTGCAACTTGGGAGCACGGTTACCTCCTTGTACTTTCCCCATGCTGTGATGCTTGTGACTAGGATGAGAATGTTTTCTTTGTCCCTGTCCTGATGCTGTTTGATGAAAGATCAGGTGTCCCACAGATGTGAAGATTTTGTCTTACAGGTTCATAGGTGTTTACTAGGTTAATGGCCCTAGAGCCTTTACAAGCCTAGCCCATAGGATTACCCTGGCATAGTGCCACCCAACCTTAGTTCCTAGTGCCTCTGTCAAGATGATCCAGTGGAGAAATCCCTGGGGTGAATTTTCTATTTCCCATCCACTCATCAAGATTTCTCTTGAAGAGGGCAAGTGAGGTACTCTGCTTGACATGTATAGGAAGTCTATTCCATAGCATGGGCAGTCTCTGGGTTATGAACCTGTCCCTCCAGCATGTTCTGTTGATTGTGGTAATGAGGTTGAGGTCTCTGGAGCATGTGGTGCGGAGGGATTGGGATTTCTTTAGATGTAGCTTTTCTAACACAGCTGGGTCAGACATGGTTTTGTAAGTCAAGCAGAGATTGCCTCTAAATAGGCGATATGAGATGGAGAATAGTTGGACTTTTTTGAGACTGTCCATATAGCACAAGTGTTTAAGGCCTAGGATCCTCTTTGTAAGGTACTTTTGCGGCCTTTCCAGTTGTTGCAGGTGTCTAGTGAGGTACATGCCAAATGGGGCATTGTATTCGATGATTGGACTAATGAGTGAAGAGTAGAGGGAGACAATGACCTCTTTTTTTCCTGGATGCAAAACCCTTAGTAATGAGAAGTGCCACAGAGAAGGACTTTCTGACCGCAGTGGCAATGTGATGGTCAAAAGAGAGACTGCTTTCAACCTGTGTTCCCAGATCTCTTGACACCTTCTGTGTTCAGTGGACTACTATCAATGTGGTAATTCAATGGAACTGTGTTTTTCCCAAGGGGGGATGATGACACATTTTTTGGCATTGAGCTTAAGGCCATGGTTCTGACACCAGTCATTGGTCTCATTGAGGCCTTTATGTAGGATGTCAACATCACTTTGGGAGTTAACAGCTCCCAACCTGCAATTGTTTGCAAACTTTGTCAGCCAGTGTCCCTTCGTGTTGGCCTGGACTTCAGAGAAGTAGATATCAAACAGGAGCGGACCCAGGAATGAACCCTGTTGTACTCCACTTGTGACTGGTTGGCAGTCTGACTTAGAGTCAGCTACTTTCACACTGTGGGTTCTATCTGAGTGTCAGTTTGCAACCCATCTAGTGATATAGGGGTTGATACCTAGTTTACTGAGTTTTTCCATGATTCCTGAGTGGGGAATCGTATCAAAGGCCTTGGCCAGATCAAGGTAGTCTGTATGAACTACCTTACCTTCATCCACTGCTCTGGTGACTGACTCAAAGAAGTTGACCAAGTTGAGCAGGCATGGTCTACCGTTCACAAAACCAAACTGTGTAGGATCCAGACTTTGGAGAGTCACTATATCCTTGTTTATTAGGTCCGTGATGATGCATTTCATAGCTTTGCATATCAGACTCAGGCTAATAGGGTGATAATTACCAGGGTCTGTAGGCACTCCTCCTTTGTGGAGAGGGATGACTGTAGCAGTGCGCCATTTGGTAGGGACAAAGCCTGAGGTGAGGCTGTGACTGAACAGGGCACACAGGTGAGGTGCTAGTTCACTCTGTAGTTCATGCAGAATACAACAAGGGATATTGTCAGGTCCCATAGAAGCTGTATTCTTGGCCTTGGACAGTGCTGTTTTAATCTGCGCAGCAGTAATACTAGGTGCCTGGTAATCTACTGGTATTGTGACTGGTCCTCTGGGGGGGGGCTAGGTGTAAAGTTAGCACTGAATCTGTTGTTCAGTATATTGGCAATATCTGATGGCTCAGTATAGGAAGTACCATTGTGCAGTAGCACGGAGCAAATCTGGGTATTGGCATGGAGGTTCTTTACATAACTATAGAAGGCCTTGTGGCTGTCTTTGCTATCTGCTGCAATTCTCTTTTCATACCTAGCTTTAGAGGATTTGATGAGGGATCTCAACCTTTTGTTGAGGCTCATAATGGGGTTTTTCCAGTCTTGGGACTTCACCTTATTCCGCATCAGTTTCCTTCTTCTGTTGTAGTGTTTTGCGTATGGCAGGAGACCACCAGATTGGCTTGCTTTTTTTGGAGGGAGAGCATCTTGGTTCTATTGGGTATGACAAGATCCATGCATTTGTGTACGTGTTCATACAGTGCATTGGTGTATGATTCTGTGGTCATGCAACTATACTCCATTTGCATGGGTGCCGTGAAGTTAGCCACTCCTGTTTTTAGGAGCCCAAAGTTAGCTTTGGAGAAATTTTTCATGGTGGTTACCTTTGTGGGGAGTGGGAGGGATGTGGATTTCAAAGATGATTAGTTTGTGGTCGTATCTAACCAGGAAGGAGTTGACTATTGGTGTAGACAAACAGTTGCCCATGTTAGAAATGACCAGGTCAAGGAAGCTGCTACCTCTACTGGGGGTAAGAACGAGCTGGTCTAGAGCATTGGAATTAATAAATTCCAGAAAGCATTGGGCAAGTGTATTGGTACATGAGTAGTTTTCCCAGTTAATGGAGGGGTAGTTGAAGTCTCCCAGTATGAGAGTGTTAGGTTTGACACTAATATTTTCCAGGGTGCTTATGAACATGGAGTTCGAGTCTTGGGACATAGCTGGGGAAATATAGCAGGCTATGGCCTGAACCACTGTCTT
>NC_056748.1:569324383-569392502 GCF_019279795.1 Protopterus annectens
GGGATAGTGAAATGGGGTAGAGGGTGCAATTTGCAATGGTTGGGGAACATGTAGCCCTTCACCTAGGGTGCCATTTCACATAATGCCAACTCTGCCTAATATAATACAGTAGATGCATTATCTAGTAGGGGGTAATCAAGCACATTTTCTTGACATTGCAATGGGGAAAGAGAGAAGATTTCCTGATCACTGACATTATATCTTTACCTTTTCTTTTTTTAAGCTTTTCTGTCAGGAATTCATGTAAACATTTTTATTTATTGTAATTAGTGGCAAATGCAACAGGGTGGCCACTATGGTGCAACAGTTAGTGTTGCTGGCTCACAGCAAGAGGTTCTCTGGTTCGATTCTCGGATAGGGTGCCTTCTGTGAAGTCTGGATGTCCTCCCTGCGGTCATGTGGGTTTCCTCCGGGTACTCCGGTTTCCTCCCACATCCCAAAGACATACTGTAGGTGGATTGTACTCTCTAAATTGGTCATAGGTGTGAGTGTGTGCTTATGTTTGCCTTCTGTGGAAGGTTGGGCACTGGGCTGGCAACTCAACACCGTAAAACTCCACCGCCAAACGTTGTACAGATTGCTGTTCCAAGAAGAAGTGGCAAATGCAGCAAATGTATTTAAAATAAACTTGTATATCCACGTATTATAAGTAAACCAACCCTCTCCCTGCACTAGCTTCTCAGTTGACTGCTTGCTATTTAAATATCTCCAAGAACAGAAGTCATGGTTTATGCCATAATACTCAAACAGTTCTGCCTACCCTTGACATTAATGATCCCAAATTTTACCTCTTCAACTATGTTGAAGATTTCCTAACTACCAAGTATAAAATACCTCAAACACTTAAGTAAACTATATACTTCATAATACAGTCCAGACTGTGTTATGAATGAAATTTATGAGCAAAAAATATTGTTAAAATCAGGATACTTAAATTCTTTATAGATCCATAGTATTTCCAAGTACCATTGCGCAGAGTCCCATTTTAACACTGGTCTCAACTCCCATGACCACATTCGGTTTTATATATGTGTTAACAAACCAAGCTTCCTTATACACTAGCTAGCCTGTTATCAGATTTGAAACAGTATCAGTTCTTACTGACAATGTCGTGGCAGTCAATATCATAGGTCAAGCCAAGTTTAAAGAGCATCATGTCAATTTCCCAATAGCAGTCTGTCTGACTGTTGCTGTGAGACAAAATCATTGAAAACCACTTTCAGTGAAAAAGAAGTAAGTTTGTTCTCTCTCTGCGGAACAATGTTGTGATGTATCAAGGAATCTTAATCCTCGCCACTGACACCAGTATGGGACATTCACTTTTAACAAAAATGGATGCACAGCATTTCCAGATGCAACTGTCTGCACCTAGCACAATTTCCATTAAATGCACCCCACACTACCCCAGCCAAATATACAAACTCAGAGATTGCACTACAGTGGCAGAAAGGCAAATTCCAGATGATGGACAACTACTTCCTTTCCCTGTGAGAAAATTTGCTGAAATGATCATTGGCTGAATTGAGCTTTTGCTAAAGTGAGTTCAATGAACAGGGATTCAATAAACAGACTCTGATGAAGTGATATAAACACCAATAAAGAGAAGGACTCATCAATTAAACAGCCATCAGAGGTAGTTAGAGGATTTCTTCTTAGCCCTGTGGTCCCTGCTGATACCCAACTTGGAGGGGGGGAATTCATTACTGGCTGTCCCTCACAAGTGGTCCTGCCAACATGCAGTCCTGTTGCCTCTATTCAAGAATGGAAAGAGGTTTGCCCAATCTCTGCCAGAGAAATTCCATTATTTTGTGTATTCCATAAGCAAATAATACCTTCCCCATCTTGAGAAAAAGGCAAACAGGCAACACCTCTTCACCCTTCTTACCCCTACCTGACTCCTCCAGTGTCAGGGCTGCTAATCAAACACTGGTCACCTGGATAATAAGGGTTTGTATCCATCCTAATGCACCAACTACCTATTAGCCAAATACCATAGACTAGCACACTTCAAATTCAAGAAACCTAGATCCAGGAAAATATTTGACTCCTCCTATAAACTTCCCCAACAAAAATATTTCATACTCCTCCACCTTCTACTAGATGGAGATATTCATCCTAATCCAGGCCCACATCATAATAAAACCATTACACACAAAGTACAAACCAAAACTACATCTCTCTCATTCTCTAAATCCACCAATTCTCTCTCTATTGCCCATCTTAATATACGAAGTATCTGTAACAAAACTAGTCAACTTCATGCCCTTCTAGAAGTCCATCAATTTGATATTTTATGTTTAACTGAAACTTGGCTAAAGCCTTCAATTTATGACAATGAAATCACCCCACCTGGTTATAACATCATTAGACTCGACCGTACTGCCACAAAGGGAGGAGGGGTAGCAATTCTGTATAAAACAAAACTCCAAATTAGTACCTTAAATCTGACTCTTACCCTAGACAATAATGCTGAAGTAATCAGCTCTAAACTTCAAGTCAATACTACTAAATCCATAAATATCATTTGGACTTATCTCCCTCCTGGAAATAATATCAACACCCTTCAACATATCCTTGACCTACTATCAACCAAACTCCGTCAAGAAACACTAGTCTTAGGAGACTTTAACATAGATTGGCATTCCTGTAACAGTACTAACCCCACTTCCCATATCAACCTATATGGCTTCAAACAACTCATTAAAAGTCCCACCAGAACTAATAAAACCAATAATACTGAAACCACATTGGACTGGATTCTTATTAATACTCCCTTACAAACCTACAACTCAGGCATCCTTCCAGATGATCTTAGTGACCACTCTCTAACCTATATCATTAGATACAAAACTAACCTAACCTTACCTACCACTTACAAAACTCTATGTACAAAAAAACATTTTAACTCTGCACAGTTTCTAGCTGAACTAATACATTGTAATTGGGCCCCACTAAAACATCTCCCACTTAATGAAGCAGTTGAATACTTCAATTTTACATTCCTATCTATCCTAGATCACCATGCCCCAAGCCGTACCATTAGAACCAAAACTAAAGCAGCACCCTGGCTAACCAAGAATACGAAGCAAAAAATTATTCTCAGAAATAAATCCTGGGATAAATGGCGGTCTACCAAAAACCAAACTGACCACCAAAACTTTAGGGAGCTGAGAAACAGCACCAAAAAAGCTATTCTGACAGATAAAAAGAACTATTACTTTCAATTACAGAAAAACACCATAAAAGAACCTAAAAAATTCTGGACTAGTATTAATAATCTTCTATCCCCAGGCCAAGCAATCATACCGAACCCTCAGGATTCTGACCCAGATAATCCCACACAAATAGCCAATGACTTCAACTCTTTCTTCACCAATGCCATCCAAACTCTTGCAAACCACCTTTCTCCTGACACTTCTAAACTACTCTCACCTAGTTTAAAAACTACTCTTCCTCCCCTTCACCTACAACCTGTATCTACCTCCTATATCCAATCTCTACTCCAAAAACTAAAACCTACCACCCCATCTGCAGACAAGCTTCCTGCAGAATACCTGCAAATAGGAGCCAAAGCCACTGCCTATCCCATTGCCATCCTAATAAATAGATCTATAAAGGAGGGCATTGTCCCTTCTATCTGGAAGATATCCCATATCATTCCCCTACACAAATGACTTCTCTAACTTTCGTCCCATAGCACTCTTATCACCCATAGCTAAAATCATGGAAAAATGTATCCATAAACAACTACTAAACCACCTTCTCCATAATAACCTCCAATAGTCAACATGGATTCAGACCTTCCCACAGCACCACTACTGCATTACTCTCCTTTACCAACTCCATCAACTATAACCGTAACATCAATAATCTCTCATCTTCTCTCTTCATAGACCTATCTAAAGCCTTTGACATGGTTAATCATAAACTTCTTCTGTACATACTAAAATCTCATGCACTTGATCCCTCCTCCTTAACCTGGTTTACTTCTTATCTTGAAAATCGTCAGCAGGCAGTACTCTGGAAAAGTTCACTATCTACCCTCCTTCCTATCTCTATAGGAGTACCTCAAGGGTCTATCCTAGGCCCACTTCTATTTTCTATCTTTATTAATGACCTCCAATCAGCTATCCCTAACACCACTTGCATACAATATGCAGATGATTCCACTATCATCTGCACTGCTTCTTCTCAAGCTGAACTCCAACCTCTTACCCAAAAAACCTTTACCACTGTTGAACAGTGGTTCTCTGACCGTTGTCTGCTCCTTAACCCCAAGAAAACCAAATTACTACTGTTCTCACCTACCCGTAAATCTACTTCCCTAAACTTCTCTATTACTTCCCCTGATTACACTCATATTACTCCTGATTCTTCTACAAAACTACTAGGTATTACTATTGACAATAATCTTAACTTTGATTGTCACATCAACAACACAATAAAAGTAGTTAACAAAAAGATTGGATCCCTTTACAGAATCAAATCCTTCCTTACACCTGAAGCCCGGACCACCTTAGCCCAATCTCACCTCCTCTCTACCCTTCTATATGCTTCCCCTATTTACACTAATCTCTCTAAAAGTAACCTTAAGAAACTTGCTTCATCTTACCATAATATTGCTCGATTTGCCACAGGATCCCAGTTTAGAACACACCACTGCCTGAACTTAAAACAACTACACTGGCTTGAACTTCCTAACAAGCTCATTTATCAACAGCTCTTAATAGCTCACAACATTCTATATCAACCATTCAAAACACCAATACTCTCTAACCTCCTTACTCCCTACAACAACCTGAAACAACTCGTTCTTCAGATAAACTACTAGTTAATAGTACCAAACCCAATAATGCTGCAGGAGATTGCCTTTTTTCCAACTCAGTTGGCAAAATGTGGAACAAACTTCCACCCAATATCTCATCTTTGTCCACTCTTCCACTCTTTAAAAGACAACTGAGAATCCATCTTAATAAACACTGGCTTTGCTCCTGTACCAACCCTGATTAACCTTTCTTCTTCCTTTCCTCTACCACAATACTTCCTTCTCTCTTTACTACATCCTGACTGATCCCCACTGACATAACATCTTTGTGGATATAACTTATCTCATATATACTGTATATAAAAAAAAAAAAAAAAAAAAAAAACTATTTTTGACATCGATATTAGTAAGACTATGTATTATTTACACTACGTTTTGATATTATCAAATTTGCGTATTGCAATTATTTAATAACTTTTTTAGGAATACTATCTTGCTATGGATATTTCCTCTGAGATGTATATTACCTATACTAAAGTCTTTTTATCTTTTATGCTCAATTTTTGTTTTGTTTTGTTATTTTTTGTATTCCCTAAACTTGTTATAACCGTTGGTGCTTTTCTCCCCGGGCCTCCACTGAAAATGGACATATATCCAGCTGGACTAGCCCGGTCAACAAATGTAAAATAAATGAAATAAATAAATAAATAAATGAAGCCAAGCTCATATTTGCATAATAAATGTAAATATGAAAAATATGCCATGTTTTATTAACTTTTCACAAACGCTCCTTAGTAACTGCAGCTTTGTAGGTCCCATACTGTATGTGCTTATTAAATCATATCAGCAAATGTTACCTTTCTGCCTGAAGTCTTAGGTTGGCATCTGTATCAAGATTTCAGAGATTAGACTTTGAAGACACTAATGAATAGACTCATCTCAGAAGAACATGCAAGTCTATTAAAATGAGGACATTCTTAAAAGATGCACAAGAACTCTGATTTCTTGCAAACTGCAAAGAAATCAATGAACTAAAATCAAAATATAAATTTAATGGGAAACATTGATGAACTGAAAAGTGTAAAAATAAATAAAATCAAGAACTATTAATGACTGTTACATAGAAAAGTATACATTTTACCAAGATCACACTCAATGAATTGTGATTAAGAGCTATCAAATGGAAAACAAAATAATATCCTTTATATTTAGTAAAGCTACTAATTTATGGAAAGCAAGTGCTAGTTCTTTACATGCTGTAACTTCAATGGATTAGGATTATTTTTTAATTAAAAGGTAGAGAATGATGAGAAATGCCAATAGTGGAGTAGCATGCTTCCTTTAGCATGTACCTGACATACTACATAGATAAAAAGGCCCCAGTATTTCTTAAAGATTACTGGTCTAAAAGCCCAGTTACCAAACCAGGATTAAAGTGCTGTTGTTATATTCCATCTCTTACAGACTCTTACACTGAGATGCGTCTTGCATTACATTCCACCGAGGACCAACCCCTCCTTGATCTCTTACATCGCTGCAAGACAGAGTCCCACTAACACAAGGTCTAAGGATTTTAATAGTCACCATATAAACAAAACATGATGGAGGGATAGATTTATTGCCCAACATTTACTCCATCTCTGAATAAATTACCCCTATATATTAAACAGAGTGATACCCTCATATCCTTCGAGGCTAACCTTGATTGAATGGGAATCTTCATATTCATCCTGAGAATGACTTGCTTTGTCTACTTTAAAGCAGGAGGGACATCAAAGAGGTGGGAATCAGCCAGGTGCAGATGGTCTCACAACTTATTTGCCCTGTAATTCTTAAACTCCTATAATCAAATAAGCATACAGAGTTTTGAAACAAAGTGGAACATATATTTTCTTTGCACAAAGATCTATAAATGGACTGAAGCTAATGACACTATGCCGTTAAATATGAAATTCTTAAAACGCAATGAGTTCATAAAAGAGTATGCTTTTATGAAATAACGGTGGACATTAAAAATAATTTAACTACATCTTCAGAAAGAGATGAAAAGAAATGTAGGAAATAGTAAAATAACATTGGAAATGTAAAGACAAATTCCATCAATTAATGTTATTTTTGCATTATTCCACATTATACAGATGTCATCGGAAATCAACATAGCAACCTTCGGATGAAAGTAAATTCTTAAAAATCAGCAGTTCAACTATATTACCATTAAAGTATCCAACAGATTACAAAATGTGTGAGATGTCAGACTTGGGGCAGTTGGTTTAAGTAATGACTTTTCTGTGAGTGATGTAATTGTAACTGAAAAAGAACTTGGGAAATTGAGTTACATTTTCTTCAAATTAGGTTAAACAGAAACTCCACGTTAAGATTAAACAAAAAGGAGTGTTATTAACCTATAACACAGGATAGATATATAAATTATAAAGGCATACATTTCTCTAAAATCTAAACAGCCAATCATCTACTCGGTCCAGACTTTCACAGACATATATGGAAAACTCAGTGACAATGACTTTTTGCTACACATAGTAATCCCAGAATAAGGACATGGCTGAAGTTTTATCTGTTTGGAGAAAATCTGAATTGAAATGGGGAGATACTGTAGATTATTGCTAATTTTATTCTACTAACAGAAATACTGGAAATATATCTTTAAAAAGTGATTAAAGCTAATAAGCTATATTATTTCAGATCTGAAACACCTATGATTGGTTTAGAAAGTACTATGGTTATGACTGAATAAGATAGAGACCAATAATAGTTAAGATAGATAAGAATTTAAATGAAAAAAGTTATATAACATATTACCAATTGCCATGACAAAGGGGCTTTATGAATCTTAATAAATAGCAAAAAAAGAAAAATTTTAGCTTCTAATATTTTATTCTGGACAGAATTAGAATGAATGTTAAATAAATCAGGAAAACCATCAATTAACTAATTAATATAGGTAACACATCTGCATAGATATCTATAAAGTGATTAGTAAAAATGTTGATTACCTCAAGAGAAGAAGGGTGATTTTATTAACATATACAGAAGTAGATACAAAATGTTTAATCATTTAATTTAATAATGCTTACCAGGTCGGAAGATTGTGAATGAGCTTATAATGAGATTTCTGTTAAGAAATTTAGATTTAGTCTGTAATAATAATGAATAATATTTGGATTAACTATTTTGTTGATTTAGCATTTATTACTGTTTTGCAAATGAAAGTTTAAATATGTTTGCTTAAAATTAGTTGTTTGGCAATCACTGATGATTTTAAACCATAAAGCTTTTTTGTTCAATGCCCCATAACCACAAATTTAAAAGCAGTTGATCAAATATCCAGATTAATGAAAAGATCTATGATAAGAAATTCAAGATTATCATTTATAATGTGTATGGTATCTACATCCTGTAAGAACAGTGGATTTATTTCCCATTTCTGTGAACTCAAGAGTGTTATTATCAAAATCTAGACTTAAGATAATAGGCAAGCGATACAGAAAAAACAGTGATAAAAAATAAATGACAAGATTAAGGCTTAAGAAACAGAGAATACCAATATGGGATCATCATAGATGAATGGTTAATGAATCAAAAATAGGAAATTAAAATTAAGCATAACCAAAGCAAAACCATGCTGTTCAGAATGCCTCAGAAATAAAGTTAAAGCAGTTCTTATTTATCTTGCACCTTGAATAAACAAGTTTCAGCAGGTGCAACTATATAAATGTTTCAGTCATCTAATGGGTTTCAGGCTTGCATTTAATCTACATACAGAAACCAGTGCAGACAAGCTTAGCAAACCACTCTGAACCTGCTACTCTGTCTCTCATCATCATATCCCTCAAAACCATAGATCACGGGCAATGAATATTCTCATACTCAGGCAAGAATATCTTCATAAAAATACACACTAGCCAAAATGTGTATTTGTTTAAAATTACAAAAAATGAAATTTGAAGACTTATAGGCCTATCTTCCAGAGAAGAACATTGTGTTTTACCCTATAAAATTTTGATTTTATGCCTCATCTGGAAACGGTCTTCTCTACCATAATTTCAAACACCTTCACTCTGTCATTCTTCAGTTAAAATCGCCCTAAAATCAGAGCATCCCCATATGACCCAATAAGAGAGGGAAAGGAAACCAGTAGGGTCTCTATCACATGGTTGAATGCTAATAATAGCGAATGACCACAACTTCGAAAACACCGGAACTTGAAGTTGTTATTGTGGGGTCGCACTACAGTGTATAGGGTAGTTGGTAGTTGCCCTCCTCAGTGGTGCGATCTCGAGTTGGTATATATATATATATATATATATATATATATATATATATATATATATATATATATATATATATATATATAGTGGGGGGGAGCAGCTCCCACAATTGCAACTTCGAGTTCCGGTGTTTTCGATTTGTGGCCATTCATTATTATTAGCTTTCGACCACATGATATAAACCCAGCAGATTCACTTTCGTTACAGAGACCTCAATTTCTTAAAACATTAATTGAATAGAGCTTCTACTATCAACTAAAAGAAACTTCTAACAAACAAAAAAATGACAGCATACCCCAAATTCAGGGAAATGCTTTACTTGTGCCTTAAGGACAACTGCAAATCAGCTATAAAAAGGATCATAGGAGGTTACTAGACTAACTGCCCAAAGTCCATTACAAGCCTAGCCATGTTTAACCCATGTTTCCAGGGGTGGATGGTTCAAGAAAACACTAAAATCAACATCTGTTGCACCTAAGAGGGACACAGGTGGAGACCCCGGGGCAAATTTCTGGTTACCCATCCAATCGTTTAAATCACACTTAAATAGGGCTAATGAGGGGCTGTTTAACATGAATAGGAAGGTTGTTCCAAAGGAGGGGTAACATCTGTCCATCCAGCGAGTTCTGTTGATGTCACATACCAGGTTAAGGTCCTTTGAACAAGTGACCTGTGTGCCATTTGGCTTGTGAATGTGCAGCATTTCCTTCAAAGCTGGGTCAGAGATTGATCTATATGCAAGACACAAGTAGCCTCTGAGCAGTCTGTATGACAGAGTAAAGTGACAATAATTTCAGTCTACAAACACCAGAAATGTAAACAAACAAATAAATCCAAAAAGATGGCTTGCACCAGTTGCAGGCAAACACTTTATTCAGAACAGCAGTGAAAGCTTGTAAGCACTTTCGTCCCAAGTTTAAAACAATACAGGAAATTCATGAGACTCGTGAAGTTCCTGTATTGTTTTAAACTTGGGACGAAAGTGCTTACAAGCTTTCACTGCTGTTCTGAATAAAACATTTACCTGTATTTAATGATTTCAGTCTGTCCACATAAGACAGATCTTGAAGACCATAAATTTGCTTCATAAAGGACCTTTGTGGTCTCTCCAATTGCTGCAGGTGTATGGAAAGGAACATACCCAAGGGAGCATTGCACTCTATTGGCCTGATGAGGGAAGAGTACAGAGGGTTATAACCTTTTTTTTTTTTCTGGAAGCACTGCCCTTACTTATGAGATGAGCAATATTAAATGCCCTTCTTACCACTATGGAGACATGACACTGCAGTGGTGGTGCTGCGGTAGCGTTGTCCCATTCGATTCTCAGCTAGATTGTCTTCTGTGTGGAGGCATACGTGAATGGGGTGTGCCTTTGTTGAAGGTTGTGCATCAGGGCTGGTAACCCAGTACGTAAAAATCCACTACCAATCATTAGCGGACCGGAGTTCCGCTGTGGCGACCCCTAACCAGGAAAAGCTGAAAGACACAAACAAACCACTGCGTAGACATGGCTAAGGTTGCTGTCAATCTGTGTGTCCACATCTCTCACCACTGACTGTGTACTTAGGGTATTGCTATGGATGTGGCAGTTTGCAGGAACATCATCCTTGCTGAAGGGGATGATAAACAATGCAAAAAAATGCATTAAGACCATGACTTTGGCATCAGTCATTAGTCTGTGCAAGACCTTCTTGCAGGATACTGACATCACTAGGGGTTTCAATGATTGCTCCCAGTTTGCAGTCATCCACAAACTTTGTAAACCACAGTGCTTTTGTTTTAGCCTGTACTTTGGAGAAGTAGATTCTGAACAGTAGGGGTCCCAGAACCAATTCCTGTGGAACACCACTGATTACAAGTCTGCTGGATGGGATGGAGTCCCCTATTTTGACAGTACGAGCTCTATCAGTAAGCCAGTTTGCAACCCATGTAACAATATATATGTTGTTACCCAGCTGGGTGAGTTTATCAATGATGCCTGAGTGGGGGATTGTGCAAAAGGCCTTAGCTAAGTCTAGGTAAGCCGTATGCACAGATTTGGCTTTGTCTAGGATGTTGGTGACTGTCTCAAAGAAGTCCACCAAGTTTAACATGCATGATCTCCCCTTGACAAAGCCAAACTGAGTGGGGTCAAATATTTGGAGATTTCCTATATCTTTGTTAAGAAGGTCCATGAAGGTCCATGATGATTCATTCCATGGCCTTGCAGATAAGTCTGGTCAGGCTACTAGGTCTATAGTTCCTGGGGTCCGTGGATCTACTCCCTTTGTGCCAAGGGATGACAGGAGCTGTTTTCCATTCCACCGGGGTGAAGCCAGTGCTTAGGCTGTGATTGAAAAGCATCCTAAATGTTTATGCCAATTCCTGTTTTAACCCCATGTAGAACACAGCTTGTGGTGCTGTCTGGTCCCATAGAGGCTGTGTTTTTGGCCTTGGAGAGGGCATTTAAGACCTGCTCCTCAGAGATACTAGGCAGGGGACAGGTGTTTGGGATGCTTTGGGGTATATGTGGTGGAGACATGGGAGTGAAGTTTTTCACTGAAGCTGTCAGCCAGCATGTTTGCTATACCCACAGGTTCTATATATGTAGTACCATTAACTAAGAGTTCAGCTCAAATCTGGGCCTTACATTTGAGGTTATAGATGTAACTAAAGAATGCCTTGTGGTTACCCTTAGTTAGGGAAGGTAATTTGGATAGTTAGCTTTGGAGGACTACACTAGGAGTCTTATTTGCTTGTTTAAGCTGAGAAGGGAGTATTTCCAGTTTTGAGACCATTCCTTCCTGCATCTAGACAGCAATTTCTTTCTCTTATTATATAGCCTGTTAATGGCAGTTGCCCACCTGGCAGGTTTGTTTGTCCTTGAAGATCTTGCTTTGGTTCTGTTATGTATGGCAGGATCAATGCAATTGTATAGTTGCTTGTATAAAGCATTGGTATATAACTCAGCATAGGTGTCTGTTCCATCAGTGGGGGGTTAAAGCTATTTATGCAGTCACATGAGAGGATAATTTTTTTAGGCTAGTTGCTGCTGGGGGGGTCTTGGGTTATAGTTACTTCTAGCAAGACTGATTTGTGGTCAGATCTCACCAAGGATGGCCACACAATGGGGGTGGTGCAGCAGTCTCCCAGGTTGGTGAGCACCAGGTCCATGATATTTGAGCCCCATGTGGGTGTGTCAAACATCTGATCCAGGGCATTGGAGTTAAAGTCCAGGAACCCTTGGGCAAGTGAGTTACAACACATATAATTTACCGAGTCTATGGATGGGTAATTAAAGTCACCTAAAAGCAGGGTGTTTAGTTGTATCTTGATTGACTCAAGTAGATCCACGTAGGCTGACTGGCTGTCCTGATTCATGGAGTGAGTCCTATAGCTGGCTATGACCTGAAGAGTGGTGTTACTTACAGTTAATTGCACCTGAAGTAATTCAAGGGAATCATGCTATTTAACCAATCCAGAGGTGTATTTATCGTTAATGAATATTGATACACCACTTCCTTTAGTTCTCATGCCTTCAGTTTGTGGTCTGAATGTGTGGAAAGAAATGCAACCTGTTATAGCTGGGAGTGCTCTCCACAGCCCTAAATCAGGTCTCAGTGACTGCACAATGTCAGCATCTTCCAGTGAGTGCAGTTTCTATTTTAGGGTCCTAGCTTTTAGCAGCATAACCTTGATTTTGTCTTTAGAAATTATCTTTGCATCAGAAATTTTGCTCTTGTGACATTGCCACAAAAGGCACTATGTGGGATGGCAAGAGCCTTAGCCAGTAACCAAAATCTCAGGGGTGAGAGATTTAGACCATCTCTGGCAAAGCATCAAGGTCTGTCGAACATGTCATCCCAGGCTGACAGATACTGGATCCCCTTTGAATGACACCAGAAACTAAGCCAATTTTTGAAGTCAATTTTTTGTTTGTATTGTGGTATCATCCTAGGTGAAGGTAAAATGATGCTTAAAGCTAGGGACATACCTGCCTGAGACACACAGTCTAAGAGTTCAGTCACGTCTCGCTTCATATAGTCCAGTGAGGTAAGTCTCAAGTTGTTCACACCAACATGGACTATGACCATCATAACAGTGCCTGTTGTCGAGATACTCGAGTGTGTGTGTCATGTGGAGGATCCTGGCACCTGACAGACAGTTAACCATGACCTTTTCCTTATCCAACCTGGTGAGAGGGACATGTGTGGGTCTCAAAATTGAGTTGCATATGACTAAGATATTTGTTTTTGCATTATGCCTTAGGAGCTTGACTGGTGAAAAACTGGTGTGATATTATGTGTACTGTGTTCTGCAAAGGATGTTTTATGTGAGGCATGCTTGGGTTTGGGAGGTCTCTGATGTTTAGGTAAGCTTTTTGTAAGGAACTCCATATGTAGGTTTATGTGTTGTTGGTTTGGTAGGTACTTGAGTGAGGTGTGCATGCTGACAACCTGCTTAGTACCAGATGTACTAACTAGTGAGCGGAAGAGCCTGGATTCTAGGTTCTTGATATAGATCTCTCTCTCTCTCTCACATAATTAATTTGTGTGGACTAGAAGAAGTGGGTTGTCAGTGTATATGAGGCAATTACTACATTGCCTCAGGATGCCCATGTCAATCAGGCTGGCTGAATAAACTGTGGGAAATTGCCCGTCCATAATGCTAGGTAAATTGATGTGGTCAGAAAACAAGCAGAGGATAGGAAGTAACAGGTAAAGTAGAGAGGACAGGAGAAGTGGACAAAAAAATATGACGAGCTAGTGGGTAGGATCTGTGTTAGTACCTCAGGAGCTTCACTGAATGTATCACCTGTCAGTGAGGGACAATCACAAGAACTCACTGATGGAGCTCCAGCAAAGTACTAAGTGATAATTTGCAGGCAAAAGTGTTTGTGTCTATAACCACCAATGGTGCCCACCACTGTGTGGCAGTGGGTGATGCACAAACCCGTTGCTATGTAGCATACAAACACAAACTGATCTAAACAAATTAATCAATAAAAAAGCCCTCGTCCAGTAATCTTCAATCAGAAGAGTTTGAACTGCACACTCCTGCCACTAGGGGGCAGGGGAACCCTCTCCAACAAAAGGTGACCTGGTTTAGTGCTCAACTTATACAAACAGAACTAGATTCAGCAGGTCTGAATCTAGTCTATGCTACAGCAAACAAAGTGCACAATTTCAGAACAAAAAACAAAACAGTTCAAATAAGCAGTGATATGGTAACAATGCCGTTCAAAACTGCAAAATGCAGAGAAAAAATTCTACTTAACTTTTGCAGAGATCAGCAGAGGGCTTGGATTTGCTTATGTAGTAAATGAGAGCAAAGTAATTTAAACAAATTAACCAATAAAAAGCTCACAATTGAGCCCTGTTCCAGCAGCCTTCAATCAGATGAGTTCTAACTGTACACTCTTGCCACTAGGATGCAGGGAATCACTCTCTAACAAAAGAATGCCTAGTTTAGTGCTCAAGTTATACAAACAGAGCTAGATTTAGCAGGTCTGAATCTATTCTATGGTACAGCAAACAAAATACACCAATTTCACAAAAAAAACAAGTTCAAATAGGCAGGCACAATAAGCCTTCAACCAGCAATTCCCAGTTCAGAAGGGCAGAAGCTACCCTCTCCTCCCAAAAGAGTGTAGACCATAAATCTTCTTAATGTAAAATAACTGTCCTGAAGCCCAAGTGCTTAAACCAGAACTAAGACACTTTTAGAACAGACACACTAAGCCTTCAACCAGCAATTCCCAAATTAAAAGGATGTAAGCTACCTATCCTGCCACAAGAGTGTAGACAACAAACCTTCCTAATGTAGAACAATTGACCTGAAGCCCAAGTGCTTAAACTAAAAGGCTTAAAGTAACAGTTACAATTTAATCAGGCTACTAACAAGCAGTAATAAATGCAGCAGAATAAATTCAATTGAACACTTTTAAGAACAAGCAGCAAAAGTAAAATAAAGTAATAAGTAGGAAGAACCACAAATACAGTAAAATCAGCTGAATAAAGTGCATTTTGTTAGTTTAAGTGGGAAGGGAGGGAACAGAAGATAATTCAAGGTTGAGAAACTAAGGGGGTGGACCTTCCCAAATGATCTCTCTGTACTCAGTAGAATGAGTTGATGAGATGGGACTGGGAGGAGTGTCCAAAAGCAGATTTATAGTGGGGGCGGGCAACTCAAAAGCCACCAAATTTAAGAACACAACAATAGATCAGGTGAGAGGGAAAAATAAAATGCAGCTAGAGATCAGCAATGCTTCATTAGAAATGATACAGCATGTCCTTTTCCCAACACTACCATAGTCTTAATCCAGTTATTTTTTTTACATATTAATTACAAGCTATTTAACTAATGATTATTTCAAAGTAAACGTATACAAAAGTATTTTAATGTTGTTTTCCTCTATGCGCTCTATTCAGATGCATTCATTTTTCTTTATGTGCTACTGAAGAATTTGTACTAATGCATATTTTAAGCTGTATTTAATCTCACTGATTACAACTATGAAATGCATATAACACTGTCTTGGTAATAATTTAGTACCATTAACAGTTATCTTTGTACCCACTTCATAGCTGAATAGGGTCCCTGGACCAGACCACCTACCCAATTATCTGAATGATTAAATAAATGATTGAGTAAAGGTAAAGCTACTTGTATTTGGATGTATCTGCCTAAATGCATCTCTCAGATCTAAAGTACCTAATTAATAAAATATGCAGACAATTCCAGAGCTCGAGAAAAAAGACCAGAGATGCTTGCCTTAAGATCATTTATTGTATTTCAGTTATATTTAATGAAGACAAAGTGATCTTGAAATGTCTTAAAAATATGGGAAAATACTCAAAAACTATCCTGATTTTGTACAGTATGTTTTCATCTAACAAAAAGCAGCAGAAAATGAAAATTAGGTATCCTAGTAGTTACACAACAATAACACAAGTTAAGATCACTACCCATGCTCTCAACATTATATACAAAAGATTTCATAACTAAGTTACATTATCAAAAGTTCCCTGGTGAAAGATTTCTAAACTTTCTTATGAAAGCTGGCTTGTACAGCCTCTGCAAAGAAGAGACTCTTGTGTAGAAAAGTAAACTCTTGGGTTGTATTCATCATATTGTTTTTTTGTTGTTGTTTGTTTGCAGTGTGTAGTCTTATTGCACTGTTATTTAAAGTCCTCTTCCATTATATATTACATGGCCTGGTTATGAAAAAAGAAAATCTTGTTTATTTTTGTTTTGATTCATACGAACTAAGAGAAGGCTTCTGATCTCTGAAATGAGGGAAGAGCCTGGGTCTTATTTTTTCTTTATTTAAGGTTAAAAGGTTTTCTTGAGAGTACTGACTTGAGCAGTTTCTACCACTAAACCACTAGAAAAAAGGGAAAAAAAACAGCAGATCTGTTGCAACAAATTTCTTGGTTTGTGGAACACATTGTTGCATATAAAACATTTTTATTAGTTAATGTTCCATATATTCTTTCTTGTATCATTATGTATGTTTTATTGCACTCTATTTAAAGTTATTTTCCCTTGAATTGCTTCAATCCTTCCCCAGCTTGCATACTACCCTTCCTTCATATCTGCTTATATCCTCTTGTTAAACAATTAACTTCACCCCTAGTTTGCATACTCTTGAACATATTGTCTATGTATGTATGTGTGTGTGTGTGTGTGTGTGTGTGTGTGTGTGTGTGTGTACATTATACATATATATATATATAAGCCACCTATATATATATATATATATATATATATATATAGAGAGAGAGAGAGAGAACGCTCAGGAGCAAAATATGTACTATTGCTGTGACACAGGCAGATATGGGCCTAGCACTGAGCAGCATTCTACCATCTCCAAGAATGATGCTACAATACCAGCAGAAAACAATAATTGGTTTGGCTTCTGGTGTCATTCCAAAGGGGTCCAATACTTGTCAGCCTGGGCAGACATGGCTGACCATGCTGTTTTGCCAAGGATGGTCTTCACCAGTTACCCCTAGGCTTTCAGATATTAGCCAAAATGTTATGTACCCACCAAAATAGTGCATTTTTTAGGCACTGCCAAACAGACAAACCTTCCAAAAAACAAAAGCTATTCAGGGAGGCTGAAGGTGTTACTGCACAATGCTAGGAGTCTCAACAAGAAACTGCACTCTCTGGAAGCTTTCCTCACTCTGGAGGATGCCGACATCTGTGCAGTTACTGAAACATGATTCAAAGCCATGGAAGCACTCTGGCAGTGCATGGCTATAACACCTTTCATACATTCTTATGCTGAAGAACTAAAAAGCAATCTTCCCAAACCTACAAACGGCAATACCTATCCTCAGCAATCATTAAAGCACTCATAAAAATCACCACCAAACACCACACATATGTCTACACCCAACAGACCCCCAAGAATGAAGCCCATAAGACAAGCAAACACTTTACCCAAGACTCTTGTCATAGGGGAATCCATTGTATGACACACAGATGCCACACTCACCCCACTGGAGAAGATAAATTAGTTGCTTATCTGGAGCCAGGATCCATCAGGTTACACACATCTCTCAGTGCAGTATACCACAGGTACCCACCTCTGTCACAGGTTCATCATTTTCTCCCCTCATCTATACAAAACTAATTACTCCTTATAACAATCCAAGTAGCTGCAGTGTTTTTTCAGTTTCCTAATTTTAAATGCAATACTTTCATAGTTGCTGCCCCAGCCACAACATTAAATTATTTTTAAAACAGTTAAATTTAATTCAAAAAAAAAATTCCTGCTTCTTTATGTTTCCCTGGTGTAATCAATAAGAAGTGAGACATAAAACAGAGATGGTATGTTATTCAAACCCAATCAGCAACCACAGCCAGAAACCAGCAACATCCTAACATACCTTTCTAAATAGACACCCACATTACACAGGGAAAAAATTGGGTTGGGATGAATGGTTAGGCTTTTAAAGGCCCTGGTGGTCATTAACCTAGCGTATACCTTATTTCTTGCAATTAAGAAGAATTCTGGAAAAAATTAATCAATCACATTCAACACACAAAATTAAAGGAAGGTGAAATGAATTTTACATTAAGACCCTGAAACTTAAGTAAATGGCGAAAGGCCAGCATAAGAATATAGGATGTAATGAGCCTTATCCAACAAACTTCACCAATATAACAGCACATGAAAAACTCAGACAACTTCAAAAATGAAGAGAGATATTCACTATATTTTCATTAAACTGCTGTGATTTCCCCTTCCACAGTCTATTCTTAACTTATCTGCACCATCTTTCTTGTGTGCTAAATCCAACTGTAACTCTAACCCTGCCCTTGACCCCTACCGTTACCCCACATATTACATTACTACAACCCCTCTCCCTAACAGTGCCACTACACAAGACAAAAAGCCGCAGAATACAAACAGCCTAAAACATGAACACCACTTGCTCTTTACCTTACCCTTACTCTAACGTTAATCCACAAAAACCTGCATATTCACAACTGCTAAAATATTCTTGCACATCTTCACATACACCACTTTTTCAAAGATTAATTTTCCTGCACAGTCCTGCTTACCTACACTACATAAAATTAAATTCAGCCATATGTGATTCACTAAGATGAGCATTCACTCATTTCTGTATTCTCTTTTTTTCTTTTCACACCTGCAAAAACCTTTCCACCAAATGTGATTCTATCTTTTTACTTCCACCCATCTATACATGTCATATGCAATGGAATTTTATTAAATGAGCCCACAGGCAGTTGGTTGCAATGTTTAAGCAGAAAATTATATGCATGTTCACTAGTTAAAATGTACAGCTATATCAAATATTGCACTATCCAGAGAAAAAGTTCAAAGCAATTAATTTATATAAATAAGCTATCAGAGATGTCTGTCCATCTTACATATCGGTGTTATATATTTTCTTTTGTTTGTTTTTTTAGCTTGTTGCTGTACCATGTTAAGATTTATAAAGCTCTTTAAAAGTATATACAGTCAAAAAAATTATAAGTACAATACCAGTAAACACTGTAAACTAACTGACTATTGTAGCCTGCATTGACAAAGTTTAAAAATAGTTTAAAAATAATATACAAGATAGATCTTAATCTTTCAATCAGTAGTGAAACAAAATGAATAAATATTACAAAAGCAGAAATAAAGTGTTGTATTTATAGCTCTCACAACGAGAGAATGAACACGCAAATGAAGCAGCGAGCTGACTTACTCATCAACCTGCTGATCCAGCATAAAAAGGAGCAGCATTTGCTGGGCTAGGAGTTACGTGTCTAATTAGATACTTGTGAGTTGGTTTTCCATATTGTTCTAGGACTGAATTATTTCTCATATAAAGTTAGAAGCACAGAATGCTGTAATGAAAGCCGTGACATTTATATTTATTCTTTTTAAAGGGTTTATTCAATCTTGTTTTTCAGAATGCCATTCTTCTCCCAATTATTATGTCATTTTAGGAGCTTCAGGTAACAGCAACATTGTTTTTTTGTATCTAATGTCATCTCATGCAATTCATTTATGGCTATAATCAAGCTTAGGAGTTCTCGCACTGTAAGCAATACAGAGCAAAATGTCTTTAATAATATTGGTCATAAGCCTATTCAAACTATTTGGAAATTTCATAAAATATTTCACACATTCAATCCCCAAGGTATAGCTGCTAGCATGTAAAAGACTGAAAGCTATAAATACTTATGACCCAACAACTATCAGTAGATGTGAGTTAAAGACTAAGATAAATGAAATTATCTCAGAAGTATTCTTCAGTAAAACTGTTCTAGCCAAAGGTATGTTTATGTCAGAGTTCAAATTTGTCAAAATGCAATGTTTACAGGTTGTAGTATGCTGGTTATACTCGGGTACCGTGCTTATTTGCCAAAACCAGAGCTTAACACCAAAACTACTATTTAGAAAGGCAGATAATGTTTCTGAAAAATAAAATGAGTTGAGTCCAGTGTCAGTTCTGCAGCCCATATCTAACAAGCTTTAAAATTAGTTGCATACTGAACAAATGTAGTGGAGAATCACTCAAATCATTAATTTGTTATAACATAACTTCTATTACAAAATTGAATGCCAATCCTTATATTTCAATGGCAGTACAAAGGTAAATCAATTTATAAGGTAAATAGTTGGTGCTCCATATTACAGAAGAGATGCTTTGAATCCAGAAAGCATGTCTTCCTTTGCGTAATATCTCTAGCTTGCTGACAGTTTTAATTTCTGAAAATTGTAAGTACAAGTCCTGGAACAGCAACGCTGAATGTATGAAAATGGAGAAGTGTATAAAAAATTTTAGATCTCTCTCTCTTGAAATATGTCATTTTTTCTGTTATATATTAATATCATAGTCAGTATATATAAGCAGCATGGTTTGGGGGTGCTGATAGAACAATGCATGGGAGCATTCCTTCAACAAAAAAAAAAAACAACGTTTAAGAACTGTTTGCATTTGCTGGTTTTCTTTAGTTTCTTTTTTTTTCTCATTATGCTGGGACTCATAATTATGAGTTACACAATTAGATCTTTGAGGGCAAGGGCCTCCTGTTGTAAGGACCAGGATTCATCCCCAACCTACATTTACTGTCTTAGAGTCATAGTTAAATACAAAGGAATTAGTCTTCAGACTATTACACATCTAGTCAGTAACCAGACGATGGTCAGAAGTGGCACTCAAATCTCGTACCTTGTTGTCTGTAAGTTACTACCATAGGGTTTTATTTTTAAATATGGCATTGTATTTACTATGTAGCTATTCACGTGCATATAATTTGGCAGAAAATGATTCTGCATATGCAGTGAGATCATCAGACTGGAGGGAGATGTTGAATTTCACTAGGGCACCAATCAGTTTTAGTAGATAGCCTTTGCATATTCTATACATAGAGGTATTTGAAGAGGATTCTGGCTTCAGTCTTATGGTGAATTTGAGTAGTCAATGGTCCAATATGACTAGGGAGGAAATTACAACTGGCGGGGAACAGAGCTGTCCCATATTGTTGATGACCATGTTGAGAATTGTGTCTTCTCTAGCTGGAGTGCAGAATAATTGGTCCAGACAGTTTATATTTATGAAGTTCATAACTATATGGGTGCACGTTAGGGAATGTGTAAGTCTCCCAGTTGCTGGAAGGGTAGTTGAAGTCCCCTAGAAGAATAGTGCTTCTCTTTATACATAGGAACTCAATACTAGTCTGGTAGGAGTTATGGGCCAGGGGAGGCAAAGAGGTGGTCTTATTGTTGGCTCTGATGTGATAAGCAGTTTTGTTAATGGTAAGTTGGATGTGGAGGAGTCTAGGTCATTATTCTGTTTCATTAGCCTGGAGGTAAGATTTTGTTTTATTTATATAATGACCCCACATTGCCTTTAGTGTCTTTGTCTAGGGCAGTGGGCCTGCACATGTGGGTTGGTTTTGAAACACTTTACTGATGGGGTGCTTTCAATGGTCTTGAACAATGACTCTGTGATGATGCATCTATCAATGATAAGCAGTGCCTGTAGGGAACAGAAATGTTTATTGAGGCTATTAGCATTGAACAGTAATACCATTTTGTTATCTCTTAGCAAAGAATCTCCTAAGTATAATTTATAGAAGTATCATGGTGAAAGAACAAAGTAAATGTAGTTAGTTCAACTTGGGAACAATGTGCATTACTAAGATAATATTTTGGAATTCATTTACTTCCTATCTATTCCAAAGAGATCAATGCAAGTACCATGAAAAAAGGGACTGGCCTGCAAGATTACTTTGCATTACAGGATATTTGGATCAAAATCATTGTATTAGATATCTGTGTGGATGACTACCCCACTGTTGGTCATTAAAGTTCTCAATATCTTTACAAGGGGCAATAGCATTCATCAATAGAGCCAACTATACCTGCAGTGAGCACAGCCATTATCTATCTTCCATGACACAAGGCCATTACAGTTCCAATGAAATAAGAATATCACCAAACATATGTCATTTGCCAGACATGGCAGAAGAGTAAAAATGACAGTGTTCAGTGACACTCCCCTCATCAGATTTTAACGTACATCTTGGTAATGGCAAAAGAGAAAGAGCACTCGCACTGGGGCACCACCAAATCCTTTAATGCTTTCATCTGCTTGTCAGCCTTGACTTCATCAGAATCATTCTGATGAAGTCAAGGCTGACAAGCAGACGGAAGCGCTAAATTAAAGGATTTGGTGGTGCCCTAGTGCCAAGTGCTCTTTCTCTTTTGCCATTGAGTTTTTCTGTGGTTTTCTGTTTGGTTCTACATCTTGGTAATGACATAACCTTATATTATTATTATGAGTAAGAAGGATAAGTAGGCAACAGTCTCCTACAACAAAGCTATAGAAGCCATCATCCCCACGAAAGAAATTAAATTCAGGCAGTCAAATGTAAGCACTGCTTCACTGGTCATGGTAGTGTTAAGCATATTATACCAGCTCAATATGTAATCCTTGCTTCTCTGCCTACATCTCGTTTAGACATGTGAAGTAAACATACCACTTATTCGGATCAAGTCAGACTAGCAAATGCATTTTCTTAGTACTAAGTTGAGTGGGAATAAGGGTTATAAAGGAATAAATAACATTAGACTCACAGATGCCTTCATTGTACATTAGAAAAGCAATATCTTCTATCAGAGTTGCACTGTAGTGCTGTACACATTCGCATCTCAACTGCAGATGTGCCCAAATCTTGGAAAAATGTGTTTTTTTTCTTCTTACTTAGCATTTTGATTATAGAGTTGAATTGTGTTAGTTTAGAATCAGATAGTTTGAAATTTTGACAAATTTAGACCAGAACAGCAGCATGCCATAGTAAGCAACCAATATTTTTATAGCAATTCCAAGGCAACTAATTCTTATGACCATCTTTGTCTTGCAGAACCCTTCCATGGCAGCAACTCCTTGCCCCAGGAGGGCCATACCATTCATTCCTGGAGTAAATTTGTGGTCCCCAGGAGGGCCATACCATTCATTCCTGGAGAAAATTTGTGGAGCCAAACATACAGAGGAAGTTTATTCCAGAGATTTGGGAATATCTATGATCTTTATAACATTTAGATTCTATTTGATTATTCTCTGCAAGCTATAACCAAAATACTTTTGCACTACAGTTCATATGGCTCCAGTTAATTTTCAAATAATGTCTTCAAAAAGAATCGACAGTTTGAATATAAATATGTTAAATGAAACATTATTTCACATTTATGTGGGTTTACACAGTAGTTTTCTTTAATACACAATTTAGACATTACTCTGTTAAACCTTTGAAAATGAAGTTCTAGGAAAGATCAATGCAACACGGTTTATGGTGTCCTAATTCTAAAGCTCTATTTTTAAGCTTTAAAAAGTGACAGTTAAAATTTAGTTCCACACCTCATCTTTTTCTTTTGTCTGTTTCCATTAGGGGTCACCACAGTGGATCATCTGTTTCCATTTCTTCCAGTCCTCTGCATCTTGCTCTATCACACCAGCCACCTGCATGTCCTCTCTCACCACATCCATAAACCTTATCTTGGGCCTTCCTCTTTTCCTCTTACCTGGCAGCTCCATCCTTTTCCCAATATACCCAGCATCCCTCCTCAGCACATGTCCAAACCAACGCAATCCACACCTCATACTTTTAGCAAATAATTCCCACTTGTCTCAAATAATATTTTTTTAATTTTCTACTGTTACCACGAAAGTCATATTATACTCAAATTTTCCCTCTTATGATGTTGAAACTCTGGTTATTCCATGGCATTTAATAACCTGCACACTTCTGTTTACTTGATAATTTCACCTAAAAAGATATTAGAAATGTCACTGTCTCATATGCTTGTTGATCATTCTGCAATGCACAGTCAACAATTTCAGACAAAAACTTGTTTTGTTCAGTGGATCAATGCAACAAAAAAATAACATATGAAATGAATATTTTGCAGCAAATGTGCAAATGCATTACCAAAGCATTACAAATGGAAAATATGAACAAAGCAAGTGTTCTCTGTGGTGGTAGACCCATTTACCCCTTATAGGAGACTGTAAAACCAACAAAAACTGACACTTATTATAATCAAAATGACGATTGTTGTTGTGTCTTTCGGCTTTTCCCGGTTAGGGGTTGCCACAGCAGAACTCCGGTCCAATAGTGATTGGCATTTAATTTTTACGTGCCGAGTTGCCAGCCCTGATGCACAACCTTCAATGAAGGTATACCCGTTTGCGCATGTCTCCCCGCAGAAGACGCTATAGCTGAGAATCGAACCGGACAGCGTCTTATTGTGAGGCGACAATGTTACCGCAGCACCACTACCATGGATATAATCAACATGACGTATTGTTGAGTATCATAAGTAAATGAACAATAGCACAGAAAAACAAATGTTATTCTTCTTAGCAAATTGGTTCAATTATAGTCATAATCAAAATGACGATAATTGAACCAATTTGCTAAGAAGAATAACATTTGTTTTTCTGTGCTGTTGTTCATTTACTTATGATACTCAACAATAAAGCACCATTAATTAAAGAAAAGGAATTACTCTACCTTTTACACAAGGCAAGTGTTTGCCTTTCATTTTTTTGTGAAAATTTCAGAAAAGGAAAACCACACTGAAATTTGATTCATCCACACATTTCAAATAAAAATGATCGGATCCTTATATTGATACAACTTGAAATACTTGGTTAAAATATGAACCTTCAAGAAGAATAAATACAAGAAATGTGCCTGATATTCAAAAGCGTGTTTAGATATACTGTTTTGTGGGTATTAATTTGATTCACTAATTTTTCAGGTACAGGCTTTTATTTAGACATGTTTAGCAATTTATTTTCTTCTGTCACACTGTACAATATAGCCTAGCTCATATCTGAATTTGAAAGCTATAATTTCACATGTCATGACACATTGTCACAGACCTCTATTTTTTTTATTTGTTACATATAATCAGCATTACAAAAATCAGAGAGCATTACACATGTTTTACATGTCTTCCAGGTGACTTTGTTAGTCTCACTCATACTTTCCATTTCATAAGCTCAAAATATTTTTTAATTGCAACCAGGATGACTTTTACCTTGTTTAACATGAGGCAGTTGGTAAATATTAGTGTGACACAGGTTTGGGGGAATTTTTATTAGCACTATTCAAAATCATAACCACACCTCTCAAATGTACAGATTTTCACAGTATGTCTAGATTTTTGCCTCATATTTTGGTCCATTGTTCATAAAATTGTGGTTTTCTGGCAAAAGAGGCAAATCATTTAAGAGTGAAGATAGAAAATAATGACAAGCATTTGAGTTTCAGGCTTCATACCCTTCAGAAAATCCATGCTAATGTAAAACTTGTTAATCTATCAAATTTCTAAGTTTGTAAAATCAATATTTAAAAATTGTCACTATTTTTGGGCCTTTATCCCACTTTTATTTATGGCCTTGTCCAGATTTCTTGCTCTTAGAAGTTGAGAGGTATCACTGTAGCTGGGTCCTGTTTTGGGACCCTCTTGTTTTTCTTTAATATTGGAAAGATGCTGGTGTTCTTCTGAGAAAAAAAAATGATATTCAGACTGGACTTCATCTGGTGAAATATACTGATAAAGAACTGGTACTGTTATGCCACAGAGAAAACCTTGCTCATAATAATTAGCCATGACATTTTTATTTATTTATTTATTTATTTTAATAAGAAAAAGGAACAGGCAGTGATGGAAGATTTGTAAATGAAGGAAATACTGTATATGGAAACACTGTGAAACAAAACCAGAGACTGGATAGTGTAAGACTGACTAGATGTAGTGAATTACACTGAATATGTTTTCATGTAACTATAACGGTGACCGTTATGGACATGTATATGGTCTAACAGTAGCCAATATGCCAAACAGGATAACAATGAGTCAAGCATAATGGGCAGAGTGGAAGGTGTTCACCCTTCAACATAAATCATTTAATAAGGACAGTGATATGACAAAGTAACAGAGAAATACAAGAAAAGTTTAAGTAATCTACTCAGAAAAGACCATCACACTAAAATTTACTGATACCATCAAGATGAATACAGACTTCTGCACATGTATACAGATGGCTACATCTTATCCAGATAATAAATACCTTAACCAAAAATGACTTCAGAAACATCATTGTGTGTACTATACTCTGAGCAGCAAGTTCACTGCATCTGCCTGGTCAAAGGCAAAGTAAAATCTTCTAAAACAACCACTATAAAGCACTGGGAGGTAGCAAAGCAATATTCCATCAGCTCTAACAAACATGACTTCCTGCTGAGCTTACCCTTTGTGTCTCTTATTATACCACTATCTTCATTTTTTTCATGAAGAGGTTCATTTGGCTAGATGCTCACATACTCTTTTCCAGAGCTATAGCATTGAACTCTTGAGAGTAAAAACAATACCACTATAAACACAAAATCATTATCTTTAGAAATATCACAACTTTCAGACTATACACTGTTTCTGTTGGACTTCAGTGACATCAGTGAGGGGATGGATGTGGAAACCACTTCAAGAGTTTAGGTTTCCAAAGATATATATATATATATATATATATATATATATATATATGAGTGTGCGTGTTTATGTCAAATTAGATAGATATACCTGTTCATATCTAAATTATACAACATGAATATGTATCAGTTTTCTTTGCTGCAAAGGACTACTGCAGAATAAATCAAACTAAAAATAAAAGTATGTAAAAGCATGCAACCTAAAAATATACATGGAGCATGATACAAGTGCAATACATTTGGTTAGACACAAGCTGCACTTGGACTTACTCTCATATCCAGCTTTAAAACCTGCTATCGCTGATTTTACACTCATGAATGTCAAACATGCCACATATAAATACATGTGTGTAACTGCCTTCAAAATATGACAGAGAGAACATTCCAGACCTGCAAGAGATTCCACAAATGACTTGCAGCACAGAGTCTTATCAGTGTTAGCATGGCTACATAATAGGAGTACACTTTTTTGCTGAATACATAACATTCTGTTTAAATACTACTGCATTACATCTCTCTGAGGTGTGTGCTAAAACTAAATAAAGCATGTAGAATCAATGCTTCCTTAAATTATTTCAATGTTTTCTAACATAACAGTAAATATCACACAGATGTTCAGTAGTGCCATTCAATACTTAGGTAAGAAGGCAGCTGCAAACAGGTTATTTGATCAAAAGGATTTATAATACTGTTATACATTTTTGTAGACCCTATACTTAAAATGCTAATTTTAAAAACACAAACTATGAATTATTTTAAAACTGCAATAACTTTCACTTTTGTTCATTAAGGTTAGCACATATGAAGTCAAATATTAGAATTTTATGTAAATCGTTTAGTGTAAACGTTATTTTAAAATCATTCATAGAAAATTACAGCTAATTTCAGTTGTGGTGTCATTTATTTTGTACTTTAGGTTTTAATTTGCTTTTGTTCAGATATAGGTCTTGATAGTGGAATCATTAAATGTCCTTAAATTCAAAAGAAAATGAAGCAATTACAAACCCTTTAATTTACAAAAAGGTGATTAAAAAGCCTATGCATTTCCTGACACAGTCAGCTACTGGGAAGAATGCTTCACTCAGTCTGATTTACAGAATATTAATAAACATCAGCTCATATACTATTTATCATTGGACTTAAATGACATAAAATGAAAACTATACCTCTGGCTATTTCCAACAAGATTAATGCATATTGATCACTCATTTAAACTGAATGATAATAAAAAGCAAAAAATGAATCAAGAAATAATGTGATGCATTCATGGGTGATGGTTTAAATCCTAGTTCAGCAAATACTGTGCTTGTTTTAATAGTTGTAGCTACAGTATTGATTGAGTCATGTCATTCTTGAGAAAACAGAATTTATCTAAATGACACCAGGATATCAATGATTTATGGAGAATAATTAAATGTAAAATCTCAAACTATCACATGGACTTTCCAAATCTCTTTTGCACAGGTTCAAGTAGCAATCAAACTAAACAATTTTCTATTAAAATTAAAGTCATTGACCCATTGCACCACATTCTTACCTGAGAATTCAAGCATGCTTAGCTTTGGGATAAAGAAAGCTAAAGATTTTTCCTGAAATAAGTGAAACTGTAATGAAGAGTTGGTAGTTATAAGGTAAACAAGAAATGCAAGCAAAAAATAATGCCACATTATACAGCAAAAGTGCCGAATCATATAGGCTTGCACTCTGAAACATTATTTTATATTAAGAAATGATTTATTTAATAAAACATATTTCAGTAAAGCCAGTGGAAATTACCAAAAGATCATTTCAGAATCAATGAATAAGGTATTTTCTTTAACATATTTTTTTTCCTGCTAGTACTCGTATGTTGTGGCTTTTAAAACCTAAAAGGTTTATTTTCACACATATTCACAGATCATATTTCCCATCTGTTCTGTCTTTAGTGCTGTAACAGCTCCAGTTTTCACCTAGATTTCAATGGTTACAAAATTTTACAGTGTCTGAAAAGAAATAAAGGTTCAGAAAAGAAACCAGAATTATGGGTGCCAGGTAAGAGGAAGGCCCAAGATAAGGTTTATGGATGTGGTGAAAGAGGACATGCAGGTGGCTGGTGTGATAGAGCAAGATTCAGAGGACTGGAAGAAATGGAAACAGATGATCCACTGTGGCAACCCCTAAGAAACAATGGAAACATAACAAGGCTCAAGTTCTCATGGAAAAGTCTCTAGAAATGCTAGCTATGCAAGCATCTAACAGAATCAAAAAACAGCTACAAGTGGTGTATATTTCTCTGAGGCCAATACTCTATGGGCCTGATTGTAAAAGACAGCATTTAGTGACCACTTAAACTGAGAGCAGGTCTTTTGGAATCTGGTCCCCAGTTTAAGCCTGTTTATAGATAGGCTTTAAATCAAAGTAAGCCACTTGCACTCAGAGCAAGTCTTTCGAAATCGGGACAGACTTGCACCGAGAGCAACTCTTTTGGAATCTGGCCATGTAAGATTGTCAAATTATGCATTTAAACTATTATAAAGTAAAAATACATCCACAGATAAGCACAGCTAAACTAAGGTGCAAACTGTTTTTACGACCTTAGCTTCTTCTCATAGTAAGCACTGTTGCATCATACCTATCATAAAACACCATTTTGACTTAAATAACTGAGCATGTGACTGGGCAAAAAAGCATAAGGCAAGACTATAACACTGAAATTACTGTGTTATAATCACTTTTCAGATGTTTGGCTTTGTGGCGGAGAGGGATAAAGCTGTGGATGTGACCCAGACAGCCCAATTTCAATATGTGGTTCAAGCACTGAAGAGGTGAGCAGGGGATGGTGGAAATTTAAGGTTTAAGCTGTCTCACCCATGTGGGGAAAGGGTTTGTTGGTCTCAATCAGCTGATTTTCTCCTGTGCAGACAGAAGCTGGCATGCCACCAATGATCATTAGACTTCAGAACGTGGTCTTGGTGATGCCAAGTCTCTGGAAGTTAGCCCTACTTGGGTGTGTATGTAGAAGCATGCACATGAGGGCAAGTGCACAAAGTAGCTTCATGATGACATGGGAGCTGATCAGTTACAAGAGGCAGGGTTAGGGGTTTATCTTGCCCTACATATAGGACAGTAAATGGGCATGATGGTATTTCAATGGTTGTCAGGCACAGGGGTCAGAAAAACAATTTTGGAAAAATAATCAGATTTAAGGACTACTAAAGTAGCCTAAATCATACAGCAAAGCCAAGCAGAGACTGGTCTAAAGCAAGTATACATCTTTGACTATAAAATAAGAGGACAAGCAGCTATTTACAACAGATAAAGAGCTGTAATACCTGTTGTATGTGTGTTATAAGATAGCCATAAATTTATGGGCATGTTGAATTATGAAGATTACGGGGTAACTTATCAGCAAGGATTATGCGGGTGTACTCCAAGGGAGACAGAGAAATGATAATGTAAGGTAGATTTGGGTATACTGAAGATGGCTGAAAAACAAAATTCTCCCTTGGTAACCATAGACTAGATGCTAAAAAAACATCCACATTTTTAGCACGTGTGTCTTATGAGGTTCATGTATATAACTATGCATCATTGGAGGTATTTCTGGGGAGTGGCACCAGACAGGGTACCCTCTGCACTGATACTATTTGCTATGAAGTCTATGGTAGCCATCAAGAGGCATTTTTAGAGGAGAAGGGGGTGATAAAGCACCATGATATTTATATATAGCCAGTATCAAATTGTATATGGATGGCATACTCCTCACTATTCCATGCCCAGAAAACAGTTCCCTCTAACCTGTTAAAACGAGTCTGACAGAACTGCAAGCTATGGAATCTGTGTGGATAAGAGACCACTTTTAAGTTTAATTTCAAGCCCTCTCCTCAGTCAAATCAAATCATTAAAAAATAATTGCTGGTGCATGGAACAAGGAACTCATCAAGTACCAGGATGTTCGTACTTCTTACACAAGGAAGGGGTCAATAGATTTCAGAAGAAAAGGAAGCAATGGAAGTATTGATTTAATGTCTGAATCAATGGTCCAAGTAATAGGAGTCTTTTGGTCAGAAATAAACCGTTATTGCAACTATTTAGGTTCCAAAGAGATTGTGCATATATTTTTCTAATAATATTAGTAACCCTGTCCCCTATGCATGCTTCATAAGTGGCAGATAAGACTGGGTCATGTTTTCTCTGGCATTATTATTGTCCTAGACGTAGGTACAAAATCCTAGTTGATGGTAGATGGGAAGGATCTTAACACAGGAGCACTGCAGATAACTATGTCTTGCTTAATCACATTTTGAAATATAAGTGTTATGTTTAATGGGAATGCTGTTGACACTGTAATATGTCAGATCTTGCTTTGTTGCAGATGACGTTTAAGCCATGAGGCTGCAGAAGATGAAGTGTATGTTTATGTTTTTCAAACACATTTTCTCTTTCATCTGAGTTGTGTGTCCTCAGAGACTGGAGAAAAACCTAGTTTCTTAATTTCTGTGATGTTTTGTAGTACAAGTGTTTGTGATTGAGCTTTAGATGTTTTGCATCTCACCTTAAAGAGATGGCACTGGTCTCAGTAAATCTCAACACATTTCTTAATGTCCCATTTAGTCATCAGTGCTAAGGACTGAACAAAATTTACCATTTTGTGGACATTTTTTTGGAGAGGACTCTCTTGGATTATACTGGGCCCAAGGTGGGGACATCACAAATATACAGGCCGTTTTATTCAAAAGCCTTAGGTGTCTACTTAGCAGCTACAATTCAAAGATCATGTAAGGTCATGATCCTCAGTGTCAGATCTTGCCAGTCCAAACAGCATAAAAAAAGGTAGCTACCTATTCTCATCAATTTCATTTATTTACATGAATCTATTTACTCAGAGAGGGAAGGCTTGAGAAAAGTCAGAAATGGAGTTTACAGTTGTAAATGATAGAAATATTTTATATTTCTCTGTTGTCAACCTGAAAGTAAGTATAAGCTGTAAGGAGGTGGAAGACTGGATGAATTAAGAAAGTCTACAAAATCATTTGCAGAATTGGGAATCCTTAAAAATGGAGGAAGAGTTCACTGAGCCAGGGGCCAGACAAGTTGTTGTTGTGTCTTTCGGCTTTTCCCGGTTAGGGGTCGCCACAGCGGAACTCTGGTCCGCTAATGATTGGCAGTAGATTTTTACGTGCTGGCTTGCTGGGCCTAACGCACAACCTTCAACGAAGGAATGTCCATTCACACATGTCGCCACACAGAAGACGCTCTGAGAATCGAACAGACGTCTAACTGTGAGGCGACAACACTACCGCAGCACCACCACCGCAGAATATAGGGGCCAGACAAGTGATGACAAAAAAAAAAAAAGACATCAGTTACTGAAGTTTACACTTATGAGGCTCAGTGCAGAATGAAAAATGAACCATTCAAACAAATCATAACATGATCAGTGGAGGTAAAAAACAAAGATAAGTGCAAACTGAAAAAACAGAAGAGCACAATAGGGGGAACTGATTCATACCACACGCATGCATGCACAAACATATGCAGCATGCAGGCACAAAGTTACCAAGTATTTGAAACATCATTCATTCAGTTGCATGTTCAAAGCGTTCAGAATAATTCATTATACAAATTGTCAGATATCATTGGTCATACAAATTACCAAATTTAAAGCAGTTTAACTTCAATTAAAACTACATTATACTAAAGAGTTTATCACTGAAGTAAACAAAAGCCACACCACCTTTCTGTGATCATCGATATATCTGAGCTGAATATGGAGTACAATAATCAATTCATGCTTATGAAAAAAAAATTCTTTGTGCTCTTTCACAGAATGGATATAGACAAAGTAGAGAAACAATGCGAGTCAAAACATTATTAGTTTTTTCATGGTAAGTGATCTCCTAATGTTCGTGAGCTGCTCAGAAGTTACATTCAACAAGAAACCTATATTTTTTCAGATCCATCAATTTTAGATTAGCTGTTGTACAGCCCAGGTATCTCAACCTGCTGGCCTGCATTCAGACCAGGACAGCAGAAGGGGGACCAAACAACCAGTACAATAAAGTGAATGTTAAACAGCCCTGTTACTGTGGCTTTAAAATTCTTTGTTAGATGTTACATTACATCTTGCCAAACATTTACCAAAATAAAATGCCTGAACAAAGCAACACAGCCTCATTAAACTAGATGGGATTCTGCTTTTCTCCCAGTTTTTCTGATTTGCAAGGAAAAGCCACATCTGATTACAATATTTTTTCTTCCTTAAAATCAAAATAATAATGCAGGCTTCTTTCCTTCAACAACAAGATCTGCACATTTAGACCACAGCTCTAGAAATGAGACCAAGTAACCAATACACTATAGTGAATGCTAAAACAGCCACACCTGATTAGTGTATTTCCTCCTCTCCCTTAAAAGCAAAACAGTGACAAAGCACCAACTAGATTACAGGAGTTCCTACTTCCTCTAACATTTTTAAACATATTTACAAAAGATGACATTTTTAAAATATAACATAGGTACATATACAGTAACAGAAAAGACTGACCATAACATTTCATTTGTTACTTTCATGCATATTAACTTCTTGAAAGCTTTACTCCACACCAACGCTTGCAATTTCTTTGAATGATTAAAACTAGAATTCTAAATTATTATAAGCTCATGTGGCAGGCTTGTTTTGAATAGTACATGTATGAGTTATAATTTACTTGGCAATCAAAACAGCACTTTCTGACCCCCCCCCCCCTTAATGAGTCTGTGGTGGTAATAATTCAATGGTGTACATAAAGTATATAAATGAATGCAGAATTAAATGTTTAGAGACAAATGCAAAAATGTCTGTGTACCCTATTGAAATATATTTGTGAATAGAATGCAGGTATTCAGTGATGGCCATGATGAATGAGTACATAAAATACAAGAATGGAATGGGGTAAACAGCTTTTAATATTCAAAACTGCGAACTAAAGGCAAAGCCATTTTAATTCAAATGGACACTGGTGCAGAGTATATCATAATGACAGAATCTAGTTATAAAAGGTTGAATTTAAATTAAGTTCTGCAAGTCTGCATTTATGTTACTGTCTGGTCACAAGCTCAAGCTTCTTGGTCAAGGAAAGTAAGGCTGAGTTTGTGTATAAAAACAAGGAGTCCAAAGTTACGTTCCATATAGTGACACTGCAGACTCAGCTGTAATAACCAAATATATTAAATAGAGATGCTTGTTTTACACTAAATGTGATTAAACAAATTCAGAGTCTGGTTACAAAATGACCTATGTTCTGGTGGAATATATGACCAAATCTCAGTTTTCAGTAATCAGGTACCTGCTGTTTATACTGAAGGTATGGAGAGGCAGATCTGTGAGAAAGTGTAACAGCACATACAAAACAACCGCAGTTATGCCAATATGAAATATTTGAGAAACACCATATCTAATACTGCACAAAAACACTCCAATTAATAATACAAGGGCATAATTTAGTGAAGGCTGCTTTCTATTCTTCATTCTACTGACAAGCGACCTGCTGTGACAAATAACCAAAGTAAACATGCTATTATGTAAGTCCAGAATTAACAGTTAGACTACGCAGTGGTGAGCAGAATATGAATGATGCTCTGAAGAGGTATGCTAATCTTATTAAAGTTTTCATATATCTGCCAACTGGGTACCATATGAAGATTTCTCTGGAGGCAGAAAATATAATTCATGCTTCATGTCTCTATGGTGTTTAATGCTATAATTGCACAAGACTTTAAGTGTCTGGAGTCTGAGAGGCATAGTCACACAAACAAAACCAACAGATTGGGGTTAACAGTATGGTAACAGCAGTGAAGGAGGACAAAATCAGAATATGTATTTGTTCATAAGACTTGACCAGTGTGTGTCAAGAAGGAGCATTATACTCTTCAAAACTACTGAAGCGGTTGTACCAACCATTTGTAATGTTAGATTCCCATTGTGCTTGATGTAAACCAAGAAATTTGAAAGATGATTGTGGATAAAGCCATTTCCAAACTTTGTACACTGCTTTTAAGTCATTATAGTTATTTCTGATGACATTTTGAGATCTCATGGCTCTTGAAGTGCTCCAGAGAGCAATAGCAATTAGACTTAAAGGGCTAGATGGAGTGTCCAATAAAATGGATGACCTTCAGGTCTGGCATGTTTGCATGATTAATCAAGTTAATGGACAGAGTGGAATCTCAAGGTTTAAAATGTCTTAAAGCCAAATATCAGATATGCCCGATATTCATCACCTGTTCGAAATGTACAGGATTTGTTCACACAGCATTGTCTTTGACTAGATGATAAGGTCAAAGCTTTTGTGAACATGAAGAAACCTATTGGCAAATCATCTTTTGATGCGATTCTTGGGAATCGTACATTATCCAAGTTTATACTTAATTTCTCAGAGATTATAGTACCATTAAGAAAGCTGCTACAGCATTATGTAGGAAGGTAAATAAAACTTCAAAACTGCCAATAGGCAAACAACCAATAAACTTGAAAAAATAAAATAAATGATCACAGCCATGTGTAAAACTGGACACGGTTTAATACAAAAAAAACCTAAGCGCTTTCACCTTTCTGTTCAATAGGCTTCATCAGAGTCATTTTAAACAACAATTTACTACCCTTATAGAACATTCAATGCATCACATGCAACCAATCAGATCATTCCCCTAATTTCCGTTCTAATAACTTCCCTACCCAATAATAATACTACTTTTATGACATGGCATCAAACCTTTCCCAAGCAAATGTAATTAAAATTCAGATTGCAGTGTTTAAAAATATTTTTACCAAAATTAATATCATACCCTTGAACTCATTACTTATATTCTCGTACCCTAAACTTGGTTAACTTTTGACTAAATCAGTTCCAGTGAAATGAGTTTTTGATGAAGTGAGCTTTCAGTGAAGTGTTTCAAGTGAAGATGTTCAAAGTTTCACTTCTTCGAACCCACTTCACCGAGTCCACTTGTTCTAAGTAATGAAACTTCGAACATTGACTTCGGCAGTCACACTACAGTGTGGAATGGGAATATTCCCTTTTTCCCACAGTAGTGCGATCTTGGAGTTGGTATATTTAAGTAGGGGGGTGGGGGGGGCACAGCCCCCCACATGGAGGGTGCCCTCCTGCAAAAACATGTTTTAGTGGGGTTTTTTTTGTTTTTGGGGGGTTGCCCGGGGAACTAGACTTCAGCGAAAGTGCACTTTCGTTGAAGTGAACTTTCACTGAAGTGTGGGTCACCTGCTCTATTTCAAAGAAGTGTTCTTTCGATGTAGAGCAGTAGATCCATATATATATATATATATATATATATATATATATATATATATATATATATATATATATATATAGACTATGCATGTTAGTCAGGAATTACATGATTTTTTTAATGTAGTGAGAGTTGACTCATTTTTTGTAGCGTCCACAAGACCCACAGTCAAGCAGGAGAAAGAATGATCTCTCCAGTAAAAAAAAAATGAATGCAAACACTCAAACAGGCAGATTATCTCTCAGCAACACAATCCAGTTAGACTATCAGCAGCATTGCTTCTTATGGGGAGAAGTCCCAAACTTCATACATTGCACTGCAAGTACACGCCAGCAGGCTGACATCACTCAAACTGTCATACAGAAAACAGCTTTTTTTTTTACACTAAAACTGGCAAAAAATCTATCCATCTTAAAGGAAATGGACAGTGCAAGAATTAATCAAGATTCCAGTACTGATCATCAATTCCCAGTGCAAGATACAGTAGTAGATCATTCCAAGTTTTCCCAGCTCATGCATATTCCAAGGTCATATTATATGCATCTGTACAAAAACTAGACAAGATCTGTCAGACATACAGCTATGAAGAAACAAAAATTGCAAGTAGAAGCACTAAAGGTCCACGTAAGCAAAACCTTTCAAAAGAACAGCAAAAAGACCACAGACCACCAGGCTGTAGCAAAAAGTACAACTTTAAATACAAAATGTAAGCACTTTCAGGATACACCCTTCGTCAAGATATATACAAGATATTTCATCTGAACTACAATCCCTAACTCAGAAAATATTTAACATAGTTGAAACTTGGTTCATAAAACGTTGCCTCCTCTTGAATCCCAAAAAAACAAAGCTCCTTCTCTTTACACCTACCCATAAATCCATGCCTTTAGATTTCTCTGTCATTTCTAACAATGGCACCCTCATATCCCCTGATTCTACCACCAAACTCCTAGGAATAACTATAGACAGTCACCTCAGCTTTGATAACCATATTAATAACACTATAAAAACAGTCAACAGAAAAATGGGCTCCCTATACAGGATCAAATATTTTCTCACTCCAACAGCCAGAACTACTATTGCCCACTCTCATCTAATCTCAACACTCCTCTATGCCTCACCAATTTACACCAACGTATCCAAGAAGAATCTTCTTAAACTCACTACATCTTACAACAACATTGCCAGATTTGCTACTGGTAATCGCTTTAGAACTCATCACTGCCAGAATCTAAAACAACTAGGATGGCTTGAACTGCAAAATCAGCTTTATTTTAACCAACTAACCATTGTTCATAAGATCCTCAACCAGCCCAACAACACTCCTATACTCTCAAGCCTCATTACTCCGTATAAAAATCTTAATACCTTACGTTCTGCTAACAAACCTCTACTTAGTATTAGTAAGTCTAACAACATGGCAGGAAACTCTCTTTTCGCTAACACAACTGGGAAATACTGGAATCTTCTACCTAGTGATCTTATATCACTTCCTTCCCTACCCCACTTCAAACAAAAACTCAAAATATACCTTAGAACACACTGGCTATGCCCTTGCACTAACTCTGACCAACCTACTACCTCAGCAACTAAGTTTCTCCTAACTCCTCTCTGAATATAATTTAATGCTCTTTCTGCAAACTTTAGAAGAATAGCGAACCCGCTTTACTGATGTTCTACCTCACATGGATATCTTGATCAACATGTTATCAATACTCTTATGTAACCGTTCTCAGGAAATTGTAAACCTTAAGTTTAATCTACCTCATGAGAATATCTTGTCCCATATTATTTTAAATATTTGTCTTGTAATAAACTGTAAAATGTTTGTATCTACTGCTATGTTAACTTGATTGTAACCTTACAAACACTGTTTTTATTTGTAACCTTATACATTTTGTTATAATGTATCTGTCTTTGGAGCTTTTCTCCGCGGGCCTCTACTGAAAATGGACATATATCCAGTTTGACTAGTCCGGTCAACAAATGTAAAATAAATAAATATACAAGAAAAACAAAAACCTTTTTAAAAGTATTTAAAAATCAATAAATCAATGAGCATCAAGATCTAATCATCTATGTCAAAGGTCTATGCCTCCTAAGAAAAGGTTTTAAAGGTAGCAATGCATTGAGTCCTGGGCTTCTGTCAGCTCCTAGCCTTACAATCCACTGTACCGCACAGTATTCAGTTTGACTGATGATATCGCCTCCGGCATTTAACTTAACCAGTTGTAAAACCATGAAAGTAAAGTGGTGTCCTGAATGTTCTTTAATATGTTGAAAGAGAGCATTGTGTGTGTTGCTCAAACGTATGGCTGATAAATGTTTCAGGATCCTTTCCTTAGTTTACAGTTGATCTTCTCAACATAAGATGATGTGCAGCACAGGCACCTAGCCAGGTACACAACATTCATTCAATTATAATTTGCCAACAGTTTAGGTTTAAATACCCTATTGTCAGTAGGATGTAAAAATTATTGAGTTCTAGATATTAAAGGGCATGCTTTACAGTACTGACAGGCATACGTACCCATTTTACTTGTTTGCTGTTTAAGTACCTTCTTCTTATCATAGTTCTTGTCACACAGGATCTGTAAGATTCCTGTTCTTAAAAACAAAATTTGGTGCTGCTCCCACTATTACTTTTAAAGGGGTCTATATTAGAACACCTAACATTTGAAATGTTGGGTGTTCTAATATTGACCCGTTTTCAGCGAACACTGAAAATATCTAAGTAACAGGAACCATTTCAGTTGCTTCGGTATTTTCAGCACTCTGGTGGAAAGTTACGGGTCTGGTTCAGGTAAGTGTGCGATTGTGTGGACATGTGGGTTAGGGTGGGTTAGGTGAGTTAGGGTGCAGGTGAGGTGACTGTGCGATAGTGATGGACCTTAGGGTTAGGGTTTGTGTTAAGGTAAGTGGATAGTTAGTGGTGTTTGTATAGTTTAGTGTAGAGTTATGTGTTAGAGTTTAGGTGTATGTGTGTGGATTGCTGTTTGGTGTGCTTGTGTTGTGTGTGTGTGTTTTGGAACAGCAAATTTTTTCCCTAGGAAAAAATTCTCTGTTCCAAATGTTCAATGTTTTTTTTTCGATTGCTAGGGCTTGATATTAGAACACTCGACATTTTGAATGTTCGGTGTTCTAATGTAGACACTTTTAAAGTATCATCCATTTGTAGAATGTTCCAGTTACCCCGTATTACATCACAAACCCCCTTTATATCCTTACTATACTTAATATACAAATTTAGTTTACTTCTAGGCCGAGCCTGCTTCACTGAGTTGTTCGTCTTTTCAGCTTTTCCCAGTTAGGGGTCGCCACAGCTGAACTCCGGTCCGCTAATGATTGGCAGTAGATTTTTATGGCGCCGAGTTGCCAGCCCAATGCCCAGCCATCAGCGAAGGCAAGCCCATTCACGCATGTCTTTCAGAGGCCACTCAACTGCAGGGAGGACATGCAAACGCCACACAGAAGGCACTCCAGCCGAGAATCGAACAGGAGAACCTCTTGCTGTGATGCAACAACGCTACCACTGTACCACCACGGCTATAGCCTGCTACACCATGGTTCTCTAAGAAAGGTATTGAATATAGGACAAGTAACTCAGTGAAGCCTGCTTCACTGAGTTACTTGTCCTATATTCAATACCGTTCTTAGAGAACCATGGTGTTGCCACTGTATCTCTGCTCAGCATTAGAAACATGCTTTTCCACTTCCTTAGTGCAGTACCATCTCTCAGCAAATGTGGCAGTCAAAGCTTCTAATTCCTGATTAAATCTTCCTCATTCATACAAAGTCGTGAGCCTCTGACAGCCTACCCTTTGATAACATTACAAAAAACATAATTGAGGTACATACTATTTTTAGCTAGTAGGCCATTCCTCCAGCATGGTTTTCTAAAAATCTTGGTCTTAAAACAATTCAACTCATCCTTTTGTAACACAACATCCAAAAAATCAATTTCATTATAGGAGTACTACATAGTAAAATGCAAAAAATTAGTAGTGGATTTTAGATAAGATATAAAATTGTTCAAAGTTTCAACACTGCCTTCCCATAAGAGGAAGACATCACCCACAAAGTGGGTAGAGAATAAGAGTAAATGTCTCCATTCATGATCTTTGTTGAATGAAAACATCCTCCCACTGAGCAAGCAACAGGTTCGCATATGAATTAGTACAGGGGGTGCCCATGGCAACCCTCCATCTCTGCCTGTAATGTTGGTGTTCAAACAAGAAGATATTGTTTTCAAGTACTAATTGCAGTAAGTATACTACCTGTGTCATTCTTTTCTTATTCAAAGTGCCATTAAGCCTTAAAAGCTGTTTCACTGCCTGTATTCCATAACCATTAGGAATAACCATAAATGCACTTTTTACATCTAGAGTAACCAACATTAGAGGGGTATCAACATTTTCTCCTGATAAAAACTCATACAAGGTAGTTAGAAAGTGTGCACTGTCCTTCAAAATTCTAGGAATGGTGGAAACAATAGATTTCAACTGATGTTCTACCCATATAGAAAAATACTCATTGACCTAACCCCTGCCAGAAACTATTGGTCTAAGGGGTGGGGTCTTGTTGATCCTTATGTATTTTTGGTAGTGCTTTAAAAAATGGGTACTATTGGATGTTCTATGTTGATGAAATTCAAAATTTCATCTGTTAAAATGTAATTCGTTCTTAATTCTGATATAACATTAACATGATGCATTAATGATGTTATATCAGAGTTAATGTGTGTGTGTGTGTGTGTGTGTATATATATATATATATATATATATATATATATATATATATATATATATATATATATATATATATATATATGTATGTATGTATGGGTCCACTTTTTAATTCTGAAATACCAAAATCTCGAGTTTTGAGATACCGAACTTAAAACATCGAGACTTTGGAATCTCGAAAGTAAGAAGTGAACAAAAAAAAAAAAAAAACTAAAATTATATTTTTGCAGGGGGGCAAGCCCCCCACACCCTCCTACTTTAATATACCAACTGGTGTTGAAGTGGAACGGGAGTGCACATACACACACACACACACACACACACACACACACACACACACACACTCACTCTTTCATGCACACAAACATCCACGCACTCATTCTGTTTTGTTTTAATGATCTAATTTGTTTTAATTTTATACTCATTAAACAGCAAAAGCGCTGCTTAGTGAGGGTAAAATAATAACTTTGTCTCCTGTACACTTATACTCACACAGACACACACATACCTTTTATCTGTAAATTTTGTTTTAATTTTACACTCGCCAAACAGCAAAAGCACTGCTTACAGAGTGTAAAATTATGGCAGTCATTATTTCTGTTACAGTCCGAGCTCAACAACAGCTTAATATGATGCCATGGAGCTGTAGACTCTCATTTCAGCAGGCACTACCTGTACATTAAAACCCTGCTGGAGAGCTTTCATTCTCCAATCACAGTGGCGATGTACAGGTCACTCATTCTCTAAAACCACAATTTCACTGCACATCGAAGGTGGTAAAACTTGCATGAAATAATAATCATCTGCTTAGGAACACAAACAATGTCCAATAGGTTGTCCAATATGTTCCTTGTCCTGGTAAACTTGTTTACAGTCTGCAACAACTGTTGTTCCTAAACATAAATTGTAAATAATTCCTTACTACTGTTATAAAATCAATATTATTTCAGTCTATTTCTATTTCTGGTAAATTTGGGTGTCCAGCTGCTAATATTTTTCCCTCCTGTGTCTCATGCCAAAAATGTATGAACTCTTGTAGGTCACTGGCACTCCAACAAATGCAATCTGTTCCATGATTGCCTTTATTGTCACACACACAATTTGCAGTACTTGGATTATTATGTTTGATAACACCATTAGTCCCTCTCATAACATCTCAATCGAATTTTTTTATTAGAATGCCTATTATAGTAAAAATATTCATACACTGACAAAACTGGTCATTGATCTTTAACCATGTTTTATAAACAATGAAATATAATACGAATGTGGCAAATTTTCCAATAAAAAAATCTATTATTAATGCCCTAACATTAACAACCTGCATAGATAAATCAAGCTTTGCTATCAGAGAACGGTTAAATTTTGGAACTGGCAAAAATCCTAAATTGTATAAGATGTATATTGCAGTATACTTGCTGTAAAATTGTCTTCCCTTGTGCTGACATGTAGGCCCCCATCCTGGCTAAATACACGCACGCCCAAAATTAGGCAAGGATGTTCTATATATTCCCAATTTTTTTAAATGGGCCTTTTTTCATATAGGTATTTGCTAAAAAAATATTTTCATTGTCCGGGGACCTTCTATATGTGATTTGTAAAAAAATATATATGTCCTAACAACTGTAATTATTGGTTCCTCTTATAATTGAATTTCTAGTAACTAGTATATCATTTCTGTCAAGATCTCAATAGTCTCCCATTTCTAATTCAGTAATGTTTGCACATTCAGTTGTTACCAAATACTCTTCATCACCATTAGTCTTACTAATATCATGGTCTTCACCACTTATTTGATTTGAAAGCATGCAATTCTCATCTAGATGTCTTTGTAGTTCCATAGCCTGAGCCATGTTGTCAACTTCAGTCTCGCCCTTTTATTTTACAGTAATGCTATTTAACCATTCAAGTTCAATTTAGATTTTCTATCTTCTCTGTTAAAAAAAGTAATTTTATGCAGACTGAATGTTTTGTGATTGAACAAAGTTATTCATTATAATATGTTACATAACAAAGAAGTATGCTTTTTTACAACAGACAATCAAAACCTGGACTTTCTGCAAAAAACTCAGTAGTGTAGAGGCATGGCAAGGTAAGTGAAAATGCAAGTCAACTGTCGATTACACTGCCTTTTGGACAGATATTGCTAAGTGGCTAACTAATTTACTGCTTTGAAAGCTAGCAAAACATTTAGCTTTTTTTTCTTTTACAGTAACTGGTTGTACATAAAGAAGATAAAGCTCCATACAGTAATTATGATTGGGTTTGCAATCATAACTCCAAATTATATGTTCTTGACATGGCTGCCCGGATTTTTGTTCTCCAAGTCTTGAACACAAATGTTTTATGATCAGCGACCCACTCATAATCCTGTGTGTGTGTGTGTGTGTGTGTGTGTGTGTGTGTGTGTGTGTATAACAATAAAAATAACTGATGGTGTCTAAATGCTGAATACAATGCATTGGTAAAAACATTTCATTCATATTACAGAAAAACTTTAAAAGAGGATCTGCAAAAGATCGCGGAAGGAAAAAGTTTCCTTTTGCAATATTTTCACAAAAACTCTCCCATAACACTAAACTAATTTCTCTGAATAGTGGTAGCATTAGAAAAAGTTTTTTTTTTTTTATAGCTTCTAAGGTTAGGTGCAGAGGTAGGAGCATGGTTGGGGTTAGCAGACATTAGCAAGGTGTGCAGGAGGGAGTAAACACACAAAAGTTTTTTTTTTATTTTTATTTTTTAAAAGTAAGGTGTAGTAATAGTGATAGGGTTAGGATGCATTATTGAGATGGGCAGAGGGCTAAAATATTTCTTTTAAGTTAAGGTTTAAGGTTAGGTATAAGGCCTGAGCTGTGGTTAGCATGCATTAATAAGGCATGCTAACCTTTAGCCTTACCCAACCCTTAACCCTAACTTTACATCTTACCTTAAAAACACTAGTTTTAACAGAGACAAACACACACACATCCCAACATACACACTCAGCATTAGATCTATCCCCTTATTTAACCCTCTCTCATGAATACTCTACATGCGCATACACACACTAGAGTTATTCCCCTACCTAATCTTGACTCTAAACCCACAAACACTCGTAACACATTCACACACCTAATAAAAACTCACTCACCTCTTTCTATAAAATGTGCATTCAGAATAGATGTCTCCTGAAAAACAGTGGATATAAAAAGTATACACACCCCTGTTAAATGCCATGTTTTTGTAATATAAAAGAATGAGACCACAATAAATCATTTCAAAACTTTTCCTACCTTTAATATAACCTATAAGCTGTACAATTTAATTGAAAAACAAAAATCTGTTATGGGAATAAATATAAAAAATAAAAAAATGTACAATAAGGTGGTTGCATAAATTTGCACACCCTTAAACTAATACTTTGTTGAAGCACCTTTTGATTTAATTACAGCATTCAGTCTTCTTGGGTACACACCTGCCATCAATTAAAGAGAATCTAATTAACCCCAAATAAAGTTCAGTTGTCCTAGTAGGATTTTCTTGATGTTTATTCAGTTGCCTGCTACAGCAAAAGCAGTGGTTCACAGAGAGCTTACAAAGCATCAAAGGGGTCTCATTGTTGAAAGTTATCAGTCAGGAGAAGGGTACAAAAAAATTTCCACAACATTGGATATACCATGGAAAACAGTGGAGAGAGTCATCAAAAAGTGGAGAAAATATGGGACAACAGTGAAGTTTCAAAGAACTAGATGCCCCTCCAAAAGTGATGAAAAGACCAAATGAAAACTGGTCAGTGAAGTTGCCAAGAAACCTAAAGCAACACTGAAGGATCTTCAGGAATTTCTGGCAAGTACTGGTTGTGTACTACATTTGACAACAATCTCCCTTATTCTCCATATGTCTGGGCTATGGGGTAGGGTTGCAAGATGGAAGCCTTTTCTTGCATAGAAAAACATCCAGGCCTGGCTAAAATTTGCAAAATAATACATCACGTCTCCCAAAAGCATGTAGGAAAATGTGTTATGGTCTGGTGAGACCAAGGTTGAACTTTTTGGCTACAATTCCAAAAGGTACGTGTGGCACAAAAACAGCATTTTGCATCACCAAAAGATCATCATCCCCATGGTGAAGCATGGTGGTGGCAGTATCATGCTTTGGGGTTGCTTTTCTTAAGCTGGAACTGGGGCTTTAGCCAAGATGGAGGGAATTACCAGTCACTTTTGGCCAGAAACCTTCAGGCATCTACTAGAAAGCTGAAGATGAAGAGGAATTTCACCTTTCAACATGACAATGGCCCCAAGCATACATCCAGATCAACAAAAGAATGGCTTCACCAAAAGAAAATTAAAGTTTTGGAATGGCCCAGCCAGAGCCCAGACCTAAATACAATAGAAAATCTGTGGGGTGACCTGAAGAGGGCTGTGCACAAGAGATGCCATCTCAATCTAACAGATTTGGAGTGCTTTTGCAAGTAAAAGTAGACAAATATTGCAAAGTCAAGATGTGCCATGCTGATAGACTCTTACCCAAAAAGACTGAATGCTGTAATTAAATCAAAAGGTGCTTCTACATTATTAGATAGTTTATAGAGTAGTATTAGTTTAAGTGTGTTAATAAAAAATAAAACCAACAACCCCAACACGAAATAATCAATAAATCAATAAATAAATCACAACTGCTGAGGAAAACACCTAACACACTGAAAGCTCAACATTTAAATACCTTTTGCTCCAAGGATTTTAAATCAACAGAACCACTATCATTACTGATTATATTATGTAACCAATTACTGAATGATTTCTTTAGAAACACTGAGACAATTTATCAGAGAAAAAGTTCGGTCACTACTGTTACCTGAAACTAAATTAACCCTAACCACTAGGGAAGCCTGTTTATCTCCCAAAAACAATTCTTGTGAAATGACTGGAACTTCCTCTGAATACGTCGTTGCTCTTTCCAAATTCTCTTAACCTGACGGACATCATCAGGGGCCTATAGTTAATTTGCCCACTCAACTCTGCCCACTCAACTCAATTATTCTTACCCATCTCATACTCTAAATAACCACTATACTTAATAAACTTACTTCCTTCATAACTCAAATACTTCTCGCCTTATCATACATAAATTATCTCACCAGTCCTCTCAGTAACAATCACTCTTCCACCTTTTCATACAACCACTTCACTCCACTTACAACATACAACACACTACTCAACCTTCATATCCCCCCCATCTCTTCTTCTTCAATAACTGTCTCCTTTTCCCTACAAACGTATCCCTACCTACAAATACTCTTTTCCCATCCCAATTAGCCCTACTCCCATAAAACACATGACACTAAGCAGTCTATATGCCTCTTTTTCCATATTCACCAAGTTATTTCCATCCTCCTCTCTGGCGACATACACCCTAATCCCTGTCTGTCTCCTCCTCACAACTCAAATCTCCCTCCCCTTATCCACCTCAACAGGACAATCCCTTCTTTTCACAACACTGAATGCTCAAAATATATGTAACAAAATCCCCAACCTCCATGTCTGGCTCCTCCATAATCAGCCAGATATCCTGTCCATCTCAGAAACCTGGCTAGAACTACACATAAAAGACTCTGAAATAATACCCCCCAATTATAGTATCATTAGAAAAGACAGAACCAAGAAAAAGGTGGAGTCGTCGCTCTCCACTACTCATCCTCCCCTCTTGGTTATTCCCTACACCAAACATATTCCACAAATTGCCAATACTAAATTACTTCTGGCCCTTCTTCAGATAAATAGACACAAACATATGTATAGCCACTCTACATCCCTCCTGGAGACAATGTCCCTATACTTGAGGATATCCTCTCCTGGTTCTCCACCAACATTAGTAATGAGACCATAATCCTGGGGGACAAGAGTATTAACTGGTCCACCATTCAATCTCCTACAAACTCCCTAAACTTAAACCTTTACAAATTCTCTCAGCTAATCAACTCCATAACTAGACCTTCTAGGGACTTCTCCTCTGGTAGCACCCTTGACTGGATTCTGGCCTCACGCCCATTATAGCTCTCATAGTGGTACCCTCCCTGACACTCTCAGTGATCACTTTCCCACATTTGCTTATCGCCTTCCTTCCTTATTACATTTATCACATACCTGTATCTCCATATGCTCACTAAAGAACTTTAACCCCCATCACCTTCTCAAACTCACTAAAACATATAAATTGAAGCCCTCTAAAAACCCTCCCCTTGGAAACTGCTGTTACCTACTTCAATACAACATTCTTAAACCTTGTAGACACCTTCTCCCCTACCACAACAAAGAGAATTAAAAGCAACACAGTCCCCTGGTTAACCAAAAATACTTTAGCTGTCATGCGTCTCCGAGACAAAGCCTGAAAACGCTACCAGAAAAATAAAACTCCTATACTCCTTAATGAATACAAACAAATTTGCAACAAAATAAAAAACAACTTATTACATCAGATCGCAAATCTTATTTCTCCATACTCCAAAATAACCACAAGACAAACCCTAAAGAATTCTGGAATGGAATTACCTCCCTTCTTAACCCAGGCAGAAAAGAAAACCCCTGCCCTGCTCCAAATTCCTCTGACCTGGACCTCAACCAAGTTTGTTCTCTCTACCACATATCTTATCCCATCTCTCCTATATGGTGCCCCACTTCTTACTAACCTACAATCTTCTCTCAAGACAAAACTCTCTTCCTGTTTCAACAAAATTTCCAAGTTTGCCACAGATCCTCCACCCATCATTGTACTGCCCTTCACAAACTAAACTGGTGAGGGTTGCCTAACTATCTTACCTACATTCAACTCACCCATGCTCACAAACTAATCTTTAATCCTTCCCTCTGCTCCTCCCTTGCCTCCACCTTCAAAATGCACCTACCTGATAGACTTCTAAGATCCAATAACCAGAATCTGATTGAATTACACAAGCCTTCTCACCCACCAGGCAAGCATCTTCTATCATTCTCCTTAGCACACCTTTGGAACTCCCTGCCACCTCTCATCCATACCACCAACAGCCACTCTACCTTCAAAACCTTGCTTCACTCGCATCTAATATCCCTCTGGGAATGGTCCTGCTCACACCCCTCCTAACTCCCGTAGCAACTCACCCTTGTTCTCTTTTCTTGCTTCCCCTACCTCTCCCCTTTCCACTCTAAACTAAGCTACCTCCTCCTTTACTCTCCTAAGTTTTCCGCTCTGCTCACACCTCCCCTGTCTCATTTCCCTAGTAATAACTCTCATAGGTCATATACGTATTTCTTCCTCTACTATTATATCTACACAGTAGGAGCAAATACATTTATAAATATTTACTAATGGCTTTTTATAATTATATAATCTCTCTTTTTGCATTTTACTAAACTGTACTTTTAAATGCCATGCTTTTTATCTGTACTTCTGTATTACCATATTACTAAAAATGTGTTTACTATGTACATTATCTTTGTGGAGCTTTTCTACTCAAGACTCCATTGAAAATGGGTTCCTCCTTGCCCACTGGACCATCCTGGCAAACAAACTGCAAATAAATAAATATATTTGCAACAGGTCTCTTTTTTGCTTGTTATGCATTACTCTTAATTCTGGTCCTCTCTACTTTCCACCAAGCAAACACATCCAATGAGCACTGTGCTAGCCCATTCAATTCCATAGAATAGTAGGAGCTCTACCTGTTCGGTGACAGTGCAATTTATTTACATATGTACTTCTCCAAACCACCATGACCCAGTGCATCCAAAACTTAAATAAAAAAAAAAAACGGTGACCAGAAAAGTCACAGCACATAGAGTGTTTAATAGTTTGAGCACGTTCATTTTGGCATCTTGGTTTGTGGCCTGGGTTGACTACACTTGAAACATTTAGCATTTTAAATTTTACACTTTAGACATGAGTATGTTAATGTTTTCCCTTTATAGGGCTTTGTTTTTAAAAGTTTTCTTAGCATTATTTCTTCATTTTACAATAACAATTTTTGCTTGTTTAATTTTTGTAATGTTTTACGCCTTTAAGGTTTTCTAAGGAATGTAGGAAGTTACTACATAGTTTCAGTAAAGCAGGAACTTCCTCAGAAACAATGTTTTGTTTTTGTGTGCATGTGTGTACTGTGATGCTATACAGAGGGTGCTCGCTGCCTTATAGTGGGCATGCGGAGCTATGTCTGTTTCTAAACTGCTATAAAACAGAGCCAGCAGTGGTTACATTATATCATAAGCTGCCCCCCTCCAGGCACCAGATGGATTGCTAGTAAAGAAACTGCCATTTTGTTTAAGTTAACAGTGGTTATGAAATCCTTTGAAATAGAGTAGACAGTAAATCCATGCCAATACACAACAAAAATACAAATAAAAAAAAAAATCACAATTGTTGATGGAAAACAGCTAACACACTGGAAGTTTAGTGTTTTTGTTCCGTTTTAATCAAGATCTACATCAGAAATGACAAATAACCCTTCTTTTAATAAATATGCACAAACCAAATCATGTGATTCAAAATGTAGCCAGTAAAATTTGATCACCTCATGCAAACAATGACAGCTTCAAGACAAGCTCTGCAGCTATGGACTGCACAGAGTTTGAAAATGCTTGCAAGACAAGAGTAAGAGTATAAAAAGATTACTGGGAAAGTTGCATATAATTAACAGAACATACAAAAATGTATCTTTTATGACTATGATTCCACGTCAGTTCACTAAGGACCAGCTCATTGGAAGGTGACTCCTTCACAATCCATGTGAATGATTCACTTTTTGACACATTTTTTTATGGAGTTTCATCTACTCCAAAATAATTAACCCGGATATTTACCTCAGGAAAAAGGACCCAAATCCTGATCCCTACAGTATTGATACTTTTATGAAAACAAATAAGTACTTGGCTATAACTCAAGTAGGAAGCAATCTATGGATACAAAATTAGTGGCAAAACAAAATACAGCACAGAAAAGAAATGGAGGGGAGCCAACAGACTAAAAACACAATATTTCACTGAAAGGTATATATACACTTAAAAAAAATGCCATCAGTTTCCATGGTGATGGCAGAGTTTATATATAAATGCAAGAGAAAATCATAGGCTGAGTTAGTAAATAAGCAATGAAGAGAAATTGTCCTCAGTCAGGAGCCAATGCCTGAAAACCAGATTACAGAGGGACAACCCCTGAGCAGTTGATTATAGATGGATCTTTTAGGGAGACTGTACAGAAGTACTCCTTTCCGCTAAAAGGTTCTCTGTTACTATTCTATTTGATTTTGTCAGCATGTATATCTCCAGCTGGAGGACATGCCACCTCATCTTTACCAGGGCTATCATACAAAATGCATAATATACAAGATGGTAAGTAATACAAAAAGGGATCCCTCAGACCTTTCTTAGACTGCACCATTCAAAGCGGTCTTCCATATCACCGGTAATCTATGGGTCATGCATAAATCTGAGTCACCAAAGTCATTTTACTACAAATTTTGGTCTCTAATATTAATGTATGATTAGGAGTTAATCTATAGCAAAAGTTCTTATTTAGTGTTTGGACTCAACAGCACATTTTCTGATATATTACTAAAATCAAGTCATACATGAGGGTACAAAAGATGGCAAAATATGCTTACTGACTCATATGGGAGCACATTGGTTGAGCGGCAAATGTACGCCCACATATTAGTACTTGGCCAAAAAATTTATCAAAGCAGATCTGTGCAGTCTGGATTTTTCTTCTGCCCCAAGGTACAGTAACTTGGAATTGATTTCATTAAATCATTGTGGTCCAGCAGGTGAACCATCCTACAAAAGGACTGTGTGGACCTTGCCTCACAAAAAGTTGATTAATTATTCCATCTTTGATTGGCTCACATCTAAAATAACTGGTCACAGTAGGATGAATATTGAACTGATTCTTGTATGTGGAAATGAGCCATTCACAGACACGATTATGGCAACTCAACTTTAAACAAATATCAACAGCTGGATGACTATAACAACAAAGTTTTAGTTGAATATAGAAGAAGAATGTCTGCTCAAAGGAGTCACCATCACCTTTGCAAAAAAATTGTTCCTTGCAGACAAATCAGATTGTGTATTCTAGGGCACAGGCTTCAGAATAATGTGTTTTAGCACTTAAAATTGTACTCTATCACACATTAAGGTTTCATAATAAGCTGAGCACCATTAAAGGTGAAACACTTATAGATAATATACAGTTAGAGACCTGTAACTAGGCTGACAGAAATCATGCAATTGGTATTCATTAGGAAATACTATCAGCCTTGACAAGGATCTAAACAGCATACAGCATCCTGTTTAGAAACTCTAATAAGAAATTATACAGAGGCTGCAATACTATTCTTTAATTGGTTTGTAAATCGGGGCAGTATATTATAAGCAATGAGAAAAAGCATCTGTGAATTCTCATCACATTGAAATATCACAGCATTTATTAAAGAAATAGCAGCTCTTTTGTTGAGGGATTGGAAGAAAGTATTGACAGACTGCTTAAAATGTATATGACACTAAAGTATTTCTAACAATGGAAACAGAAGGAAAGAACTTTAGTTCAATATTAGTAGCATGTACGAGGACAATATAAGAGAGTTGGCCTCATGTAGAAATGTGCCAAATACTTCTCTTAAGGTACTGTACTCCATTTAGGCAGCTACATTTCTAAATTTAACCAATTTCTCCAAAATGTCATAAAAGCTGTGAAACAAAAAAAATGTAAAAAAATGTGAAACACAAGAATAAAAACAAAACCGATCTTGTTCGAGAGTAAATAAACATTTGGTATTCAGTTGACAATGGCAAGCATGATTAGCAAACAATGCTTATTTCTTGTACGAGATCTTTATTTTTTGCAATGCGATACTTTTCAGCGGGTACTTATTTACTGAATTTAAAAAGTAAACTGGATAAGCAAAATACATTAGAGCCAGGAGACTTGCCATCAGCTTATGGAGTAAGCAGCAAGAGCCAAGATGAATAAATATAAATCCTTAGTCTGGCATACAGAAGGCTAAAAAGAAAATTATCAAGCCCTTGGGAATTACAGTACAAAAAGGAAGGATGCATAGCTGTTGCAGCTGAGAGCACGGTGCACTTACAATGAGTGAATGACAAGATAAGAAGAAACATCAGAAAGCATTATTTGGCACAGACAGTGATCCAATAACTTAGCCAGAGAGGTTGCGCAAACTAGCACCATTTAAGTTTTCAAAGCTGAACAGGGAAGGCACTTTCCATATGGACAATAACATGGAGGGACACAGAACTAAAGGTGGGAATACGGTCCTGTAAATGAGCTGAGAGATGCAGTCATAAATAGGAGAACAGTGTCTGTTGAGATAGAAGGCAGTCTGGGCCTTGTTTTATTTTCAATATCAAAATAGTAGGTTTCTAGATAAAATACAATACTGTAGATGAATCTTCAGACACGGCTATATAAAGATGTTACACATTTAGTGTACTGCATTGTGTTTGGCTTGCTGTCGGAATAGTGAATCTTGAATAAAGATGCTATATTTGTCCTCAAATTCAAAAAACATTGTGGTTCATCTTTCAATTCGGAATCATTACCCCCACTTATAATTAATGGAAAACTCGGATCCCTGTTCTGAAAGCAGTTGCTGTCATTTTTGGCACATGTGTGGGCTCTGATGTGCCAACTCCTAAAGTTTGGGATTCTATAAAAGGGCTTCAGCAGCATAACACACACATCTCCAGATAATTACTCACAGAATGAGGATGTCAAAAATGCTACGAATGGAGGTGGATTTGCACATTCATTGGTTTGGGCACCTTCTGTGTCAATTCCCAGCTGTGTGATGGTGTGTGTAAAATGTTCTACCTTGAAAAATGCATGATAGATAGACAGACAGAAAGACAACTAGACAGATGCTGTAGATTAGTAAATAGAGAGAGAAAGACAGCAGATCAATATGTGGTTAGCGTTATTTTATTTTTAGCTTTTTTTTACATCCAATCATGAGAATATAATTTTAAATCAGCTATTGTGCCTGTCAGCATTTTCCTAAAGTGAAATTAGCTCATGTTAAGAATAAAACACCATACAGTTTGGAATTTAGCTGCAAAATCTACTTAATTTTGAAATTAGTATTCGCACAGCTGAGAACGGACATGACGCAAACACTTGTCCAGCTAGAACACTGTGGTTAACTGAAATGCTCTGTAATTTAACTACAAGGAAGTGTCCATCTATTATATATCCTACATATTTACAATTTGCATCTCTTTAGGCCTATTCTGTTTGCCCTGGCTTCATCCCAATCATTAACTGCAATGAAATGCTTTGCACAAAGTAGAATTAAAAATGCGTAATAGCAAGACAAGTGCAATATAAGCAGACTACACATTAACGTAAATAATGCAATTACTTTATTGTTGGCTGTGACAGACTAGCAACCCCTGTGCAGCAAATACTTTTTGTAATATCCTTTATTAGCAAACTGGTTCATGACTAAAGTAAAATATTTTGATTGATGCAGACCGTACAGAATTAATTTTGTATTCAGTGGTCTAGTGGCACTAATGAAAAAGAAGAAAACATGGTTAAGAAGCAAGAAGCTAGCACGCTAATTTATGGTCAAATATTTCATTTTACTGTGATGATATCTCTTTTCAAGAAGCTTGGCTGAGGCTAGCATTGCTCCAAAAAACATATTTATGAACACCTGGTGAAGCAAACAAAAACATTTTTGTCTTAAAGAAGGTGTCTTAGCCATGTTAATTTGCACCAACTGTTCTTATAAAGTTTGTTTCCTTAATAAAACAAGTTACCTCTGTCTGGTAACAAGGTAGGTGGATTGATCTGAGGACCTTCAATCATGACCTGGGCCACATTAATTTTGACTATGAAACATCCATGTCATTAATAACATTCATTTATCTTTTTATCTATGTATGCATGCATGCATCTATGCATTCTTTCATTCACTAACAAGACTGTTGGGTATATCTGAAGAAATTTTTCAGCCATGACCTGAATCAAAAGATACAAAGTGCAAACACTGAATAAGCATTCTGAACAACAATTGCTATCTAAATGAGTAAAGCACATTAAATACATTCTGGGCCTATATCTTTAAAAAGTTGAATTCCTTATAACAAATGATAATAAACAAACCTCAAACTAATACAAAATAAAGTATCCATAAGGAAAGAAATATAAGGAAACTGGCAAAGTCATCAGTATCAAAGTAGAGAGTAAGCCAAAAACATTCAAAGTTACATTTTTCATCAGTCTTGCTAAAACATCTGTATTTTGAGACAGATTGTTTAGAAGTTCAGTTTCGAAATGTGTTAGCTCAGGAAAAATCTAAGTGCACTAGGCAAGGATATCCAAAATGGCAAAGCTATTTTGAAATAGCCAAATTTTATTCGTTTTCGCACTAAAGCATCCATTTCTTAGGATCTAAGTGAACATTGCAGACTCCTGATTACAGGTCTTTTAATTTGTTGTAAAGTTTACAGTTTAAACTAAAACTATACCCTGTTCAGCTGCTGTAAAGACATCTCCAACTTGAATCATCAGGCACTGGTGTTCATAAAGAGGAAAAAGGTGGCAAATATATTCATTGCTGTACGCAGCACATAATAATAGTAAATAACAAGGCATTTACTTAATTTTGAATAACAATATTTTCACAACAGATCATATTCCCTTTGTAATGAAGAATCATGTCCACTTTTAGGCAGTTTCAGTTTTAAAAACTCCTGTACCTTCAGGGTTATAAGTTCAGGATGGTAACTGAATGAAAACTATGGATCTGGCAAAAGATCAGAAAATCAAACAGCTTTGATGGAAGTAGTGACTGAGATATACTAGTCTATGGGAGGCAGTCAATCTGCCAAACACCTTTTGTGCAAATGACATTCACATGAATCAAATGTGTAAAAATCAACTTTCAGCAATTGTTGAGGTTGAACTGTTCCTCATTGTTGTGAGCTAAGCAGTTGCCATCATTTTTGGGGTGTGAAGGTCTTTCTCCATATGGGGTATGGGGTCTGCCTCTCTGCAAGTGATTTTTGCCAGATTTGATTTATATAAATAGTATTTGCACAAAAAACATTTAATAGGTTGACATGATTCCTAGGCTATTTATAACTTAAAACAGTCCTCATTGAGGTAGAGCCAAGACATGTAACTGCTAATCATAACTCCATAGAGTATATGTTGTGTTTTACTGTTATTGGCAATTAATCAGTTGTAATTACATCACGGAATTCCTTTACAGGCAAGTCAAGATTAACAGCTTTTAACAAGATAAGGCCAGCTGTGTATAGTGTCACATTAACATCTAAAAATGTGAATTGGCCGAACTTAAAACTTCGGCTTGAGCATACAAATGAAAGAGAACCATTGGCAAAAATGGAAGAACAAAAGGAGACTTCAAGAAATCTATACCTAATGTGCTTGGTGAGCTGTAACAGTGAAACATTAGAAATACCCATTGTAGATAGTTTATTTAAGAGTAATGAATAAGAAACATAATTTCAGTAGGGAAGTGCCATAATGTGGTCATGGACATGTGGTACTGTTAGCATGCTGAAAAAACAGCCTAGGACTTTTGTGTGTGTACAAGTTTTCCTATGATTTCTGCCCATGGTTGTACTTTGGAGATTTGAAGGTAATTACCATGGGTGAAAGGAGAGGCTCTTGTTAGAAATATAAATATGATGGCATTCTCGTAGTACTTCTCCATCTACAAATTGAAAACATGCCCAAGAATCTTGCTCAAGAGCCATCTTGAGAAAACCTGTATGCATTTTTCTGTCTATGATTGCACTTTTATCTGGTACATGTTTGAGGAGTTTTATCACACACTTAAAGGAGACCTAGGAATTTAGGGGTGATACTGCACACTTTCAGTCTTAGCAGCCCAGGATAATTTTTGCTGATCAAGCTACAGGGGAAGTTTTTCTGCAATTATTTGTAATGTTTTTAGATTTACAAGTGTCAATTTAATGATAATCAAGGTTTTGTTGGAGCTTTTGGTTTCATCATTCAAAGATTTAAGTTTTTTTTCCAAGAGGTGTTTGCCTTTTTATTGTGGCTCTGCTGTTACATTATAGATCTAAAAAATTAATGTAAACGTCTATGCTGCTGACTGTGTTCCAAGTTTTCTAGGTTGTACCTCTTGCTCTAAACATATACTTTATATCCTTGGTTTGCCTTGATATTTTTTGTCCCTTGATTCTTCATTTTCTGACTAGAAGATATTTTGTATGAGTGAACTGTCTGAAGCTACAGAAAATCTAGGAAAGATCTGATATCCCAGAACAAATATTGGTGTGTGTATTTTGTATCCATAAGCATGCAGTGAAGTGTACAAGACCCAGTATTAGATGATGTACTCACCAACAGATCTGGTACATAGAATTACAAAGTATATGTACCAGACCTGTTGGCGAGTATTACATCCAAAATGGAGTCTGCTACTGGGTATTGTAGGACGTCTGCTGCTACTATTGCTTCAACTACTCCTACTTAGTCTGCCATTGCTATGACTACTACCTAGTTAAGTTACACAGAACAGTAATCAGCAGCACAATACAAAATGCAGTCAGACCCAAGTACAGCATTTAATTGTTCAATGAGTAAGGAGGACACAGAGTAATTTCTCAAAAAGTGGTAAATTGAAGGTAGTCAGGTACATAACCAATTAAACTTTGTTCATCCCTTCAGTTAATATCAGAATAAGCAGCCAGTTGAGCACATAATCGTTTGTTAAAAAATATATATATTAGAGACACACATTTAATTAACATGTGTACTATGTCAAATCTATCGCCTAGTTTATAACTAGTGAAGATAAGATGGTGTTCACATGAAGACGTGCTAAGATTTTATAGTTTATTGCATCACCAACATGCTGAAAATGCTTTCTTTTAATGTCCAAATACTTTCATCTGAAATTTTTTTATTTTTGTAAAATATAATTAAATGTAGCTCCATCTTCAAAGGCTAATCACTATAGCATATGCAGGTTTAAAGGAAACAGTAATACAAGAAAAGTTCTTTGTGGGAAAAGATTGATTTGTGCTTGCTTTTTTTATACAAGTTTTAATGTGCTTAACTGGACTGTAAAAGTACAGTTAGATTAACTTTCTGGTGAAACACTGAATTTGTATTCATCTCATTGGTATCAGCAAATTACAGATACCGTACATCTGGATGTTATGCATTTAAAAAGTGTGTATATATTTACTTCGTTCACAGAAACAGGTACGATGCAGGTTATAACATTTTAATATTAGTACCACTGATATGAAAATGGTTCTGAGATGGGAATATCAGTAATGTCTACTAAACATAATACAGCCTATCCATGGCGCCATTCACAGGAATGGATCGCACCTTGCAATACGTATCAAACAGCACTCTACAGAGCTGAGCAACACAAAGACTCCATCTTCTAATGTACTGTCCAAGTGAATGGTGCTGATGTCATTCAGATGACACCATATCAAAAGAAAACTTGCCGAGTGACATTTCTTGCATTAGCACTTGAGGCAGTTGTCAGAAGGCTGTCTGCTTGATGTTCAGCACATTCTTCCTGTGATGTTTTTAATTCTTCTGCCGTCAGTCATATTTAACCTAGACATGTCCCCTTCTGTGCCTTCTCACAACTACTACTGCATCTCTCCAGCAGTCACTCTGTGCTTTAATTTAGTATATTACTCTATCTTCACAAATTCGTATTGATGAATCTGTAATATACATCAGTGTGTAATGCCAACTCTGATACCACATATATTGTAGTTTGCACTCTTATTATTTTAGGAAGATTAAGTGCTGAGTATAATGAAGCATAACAGTTGTGTTATTGATGTTTATAGTTTTTTATTGTTAAACGTGATTGTGACAGATGTGCAATTACAGTTTCCTATTCAAGTACTGCATAAGGTGTGTTGCCATAATGAGTAATATATTTGTTCTACACATGGCTCTAAAATTATTTCTGGAAAATACAACAATATTTCATTATACAGTCTGAGCAACATCACTTCTTGCCTGTGAAGGAAAAGAAGAAATTAGCTTCGAAATATCTGATAAAAATTTTAGCATTGTGTGTTTCCTGTGATAGGGCTGGTAATATCAAAGGTTTTAACATAATTTAACACATCTGCTGAAAATGTGAAAAGTCTTGCAGTCATTTCCAGAAAACAACTTTGATGATTACTATGACTTTTCCTAATAAAAAGAATGCCAGCAGTAAAGAGTAATGAGGCATACACATAATCCTGTCCTAAATCAAATGAGTGTTCTAAAAGAATTGTACTCTTTTTTTTAAATGTTTAGACAAAAGGTAATGTTTGAAACTAGTAACAAAACAAGAAAGTAGTTCGAAAAATAATTTTACTATAACAGCAAATGCTCCAATAGACCAATGTTTCAGTAGCCTTATCTATTAGGGGCTTTATCTGACCATGGGTATAATAAATCTGCCAGTTTTGTAAGGCTTAAGTGCACCTTTCATGAACTCTGTCAGAAGCTCAACCAGAGTGCCATATGAAAGGCAGTTCAGTTAGGCACCAAAAAGCTTCAGAGCTTTCTTACCCCTAGAAGAGAGGCTTCAGCCCAGAAAGGAAAAATTCTAGGAAAGAATAAATCAACATTAATCTATATATATATATATATATATATATATATATATATATATATATATATATATATATATATATATATATAAATATACACCAACTGGCAAAACATGAAAAAACTAACAAGTTACTTACACAGCTGTAATATATTCAACATTAGACCACTGCTTCAGCAGACTAAGTTATTAGGGTAGATTTTCATATAAAAATATAGGGGAGAGGAAGAGTTTTAAAAATCCAGGAGCCTTGGAGAATTTATTTTTGTTAACCGGGACAGTGCACTGATCAATACTGACCTATTTAAGGGTCAGTAGTAATGTTGCTAGCAAAGCTTGTTCTGCACCTGGAAAAGAAATCCAGTTTGCAATGTTTTGTAAAAGTACGTACGAAACCCCACATTGCTGCCTCTTAAGTACTTCGAGTCCCCCCTTTCCAGAAAGCAAAATCCCAGGTAGAATGGGCCCTCACCCTGTCTGCAAATGGCTTGTTATGGGGACAGTAACAAAAACAAAGCATAAGACAGCTATCTGGAAATTGTCTGCTTTCACACTGATTTCAAACTGAATGCCAAAAAATGCATCATCATACCCTATGGGGAGACTGACAGCACCACAAATTATCACATTAATAACAAGGTCCTAAGCATGCAATCAGTCATGAGGGACGTGGGCACCCAGGATGATTGCAAACTGACTTTTGACCACCACATTACCTCCATTGTACAGAAAGCTTTCTACATGGCCCACCTCATTAGGAAGGGTATCTCATTCCAGGGACAAGGAAGTCATAATATCCCTGTATTCTTCTAAGGGCCATTATTGAGTACAATGTCCCTTTCGGCATGTACCTCACAAAGCGCATGCAGCAGCTGGAGAGAGCACAAAGGTTCCTCACCTGGAGAATCCAGGGCCTCAAACATCTACCCTACACAGGTAGGCTAAGACCTGTGCCTCTACTCAGTCTTGGACAGTCTCCTCAGAGGTGACCTCTGCCTGACATACAAAGCAATCTCAGACCCCACCTTGATGGGGCTGCTGCACATTCACAAGTCAAGCTCCACTGGAATAACCCACACGTGCGACCTCAGTCTGGTCTGTGACATCAATAGGACATGTTGGTGGGACAGATTTGTGTCCCAGAGACTACCCCTTCAGTGGAAAATGACTCCCTCTCCACATCAAGAAGAGTACATCATTAACCCTTTTAAAGCGCAACCTGGAAAATTGGATAGAGAACAGAAAATACACCCCTGGGATTCCACCAGTGTCCCTGATGGACAGGGGCATCAGGCTGACTTGTCAGAACATGGGCTAAATTCTTGGCTAGGCCTGTAAGGGCCTCAGGGCAAATATCCTAGTAACTTCCTAAGATCCTATGGTTGCTCCTCTTACTTTCATAGGAGACAAGCAGCTGATGGTCTTTACTGAAGGACTGAATTCTGCCCAAATATATCTAAGCTACCTGTGGACATCTAGACTATGGAGAATTTTCCCCCCTTGTTCTTAGGTTCTGGAAAGAAGAAAAGGAGATTAATGGACTAGTTGAAGATAAACTCTGAAAATACTTGAGGCACAAAAGATTTGTTTTCAAAGAAACTATGTCCTTGTGAAAAATGAGGCAGGGCTGACTCAATGCAACTTATGAGTAGACCTAAAAGGGCTTAGAAAGATCAGAATTTAGGATACTCCTGGAGAACAGTCTTAGCAAAACCTGATCTGAACCTACAGAAAGAATCTTGTTAGACATGCTTTGGAAAAGTGTGCACAGATGACCAGTTTGCTATATCTAACATCCATCTAGAGTTTACCGCTTTCCAAAAAGCCAGAAGAAGCCAAAGCCCTGAAAGAGTGGGCCCTGGACCTTGCCTGGAATTGAACTGATATGCTGAGAGTAACAAACCACAACAACATGGGACAATCATTTAGAAATAGTCTTAAGCTGTTGATTCCCTTTTCATCTTAAATTCATAGGAACAGTTGATCAGAACTCCTTAAAGTTTTTGTCCTGTCAGTTTGGAATCTGGGCTGATTGTGTATACCAAGAGCATGTAAAATTCTTTCTTATATTTTGGTTGTGGAAAGAAAAAAGGGAGATGAATAGTCTGGCTAAAACTAGATGCTGAAACCACTTTAGGCGTAAATGGAAGATTTGTTCTCAAAATTACCCTCTCCCTGTGAAAGATAAGGTTGACTCAACATAAATGTGTGTAACTAAGAAACTCTTCTTTGAGAAGTCAGATCAAAGAGTAGCACTGTTTTCCAAGAATTCAGCCTTATGATCTGGTTCAAATGGAAAAAGTGTAAGCTTCTCCAGAGCAAAATTAAGATCCCAAGAAAGAGCCACTTCTCTTCTAATTGGACAGATATGTAAAACCTCTATGAAGAACTATTTGACTTGAAGCTAGGTGGAAAGGGGGATCTATAGACAGACAGAGTTGTCTGAAAAGCAAATCCTTCTAGAAAAATAAGAAAGGCCAGAAGAGAATATTTCACCCAGTTATTGTAGAACCAGAGGCATCCTTGCCTGAAAAAGGTCCTGGTTCTTACTTGGTTTCCAACTAGAAAATACTTTCCATTTGCCAATACATGATTTTCTAAAAGAAGGCTTCTTTGCCTCCTTTAATACTTATTGTACATTCTCAGAAAAAGGGCACCTGAAAGGCACTAATATTGTGTCATCGAGGCAGTGATGTGGAGAATTTGAAGGCTGGGATGTATCAAACTCAGTCTTGCGTCAGCAAGTATATTTTGTCTGGAACTTTGTGGTAATTGTGATACTTGCCCTTGGTCATTTTCACAAGAGGGGAGAAACAAAGTTGCCTGGACCAAAAGGGAGCCTCAACAACTATCCTTGTGGGAATCCTTCTGTATCTTTAGATCACTGATCATCAGAAAAAGAGATGGAAAGGCATACAGGGACATTTCCTTCCAGGGCTGTGTACAAGGAGTTCTGGAGTAGAATTTCTTTAACTGTTTGTTGTGACTGGAAGCAAACAGATCTATTTGAGGAGTTTCCTTATGTGGATCAATTCCTAGAAGACCCCTACGTCTGTCCTGATCATTCTCAGCTTGTCTGCAACATTTTGCTCTGGCAGTGCCACGTTGCTAAATCTTAAGCTGTCATAGTTAGTCTACAAAATGAGTTGGATCTAGTTCACCTCTGTTTATGTGCCTTGTCACTGCGGTGGTGTCAGTCCATTCAAGTAGGATGCCTGGTACTCAAAGAGGATTTAGAGATTTCAGAGCATTTATTGGAGCCATCACTTCTTTGATATTTCTGTATTCCAGTTTGGCTTACTTGTTCTACAGACCCAGAACTTTCAATCCCTTGGATACAGCTCCCCAAGCAAAGTCTGAGGCATCTGTAATTGCAGACTGGGGGGGGGGGGCTAGAAGGGGAAAGAGCCGGCCTTTGTTGACAGACAGCTAAACCATATACCAGAACATTATTTTTACAAATTCCAGTACTGGAATCTGAAATTATAGGGGTGCTGGTATTCTGTCCAAACTGATTTGTGGAAACACTGAATTTTCCTCATGTAAAGTCTGAAGGAATCAGGAGAATTGTAGATGCCATGAAAAACAAAATCCTGAGATAGTCTCTGGCAGATGTCAGAGACTGGTATAGGTTGATTACTTTTATATTAATGTAAATTTGCCTATATCACAAGTGGTAATTCAATAAGGGTGTTTGAGGAAAGGAAAGAAATTGTTCCTATTAAAACTCTACTTAGTCCAGAGGAAGAAAAAAAATCATGAGGGATGTCATCCGGGAGACATCCCAGGAACACTATCCTGAGAGACGGAATAGGATAAGACTTCTCTATGGTCCCTTAAACCCCATAACGAGAAAAAGGTTTCTTACACAAGCCAAAGATGCTTGACAAGTTTCAAAAGTTTTCTTCAGAGTCAGATTCACCTCTTAGGGAGCAGGCACTTGAAAAATAAAATCAAAACCAAATTCCTTTCCCTCAGACCAAGAATCCCATCCTGCCAGTTCTCATCTCGACAGCCTCTACTGCAGAAAATCATCCCTCAGGGTCAAACCTACTGTCACAAATACCAACACAATAATACAAGTAAACCACACTACCACATGTGTAGAGTGGTTTCCTGGATGTCCACTTTTCATTTCTCAAAACTGGTTTAAATACCAGCTCAGACTACTCATGAAAACTGGCCATAAGCCTTATTAGTCAAATCCAGACAATTACTAAATAAATAGATAGTAAAGAAATATATATGTGCACATTCTATTTCATATTAAGTAAAACAGCTTTCAATATTAAACTACTACAGATAAGCTATAGCCATTTCCTGTAAGACCCTTAGAAAAGGATACAAAAAGCAGAAGTGTTTATTTCAGTTATCTGCCAAGATCAAAAATCATTTATCAAGTCCAGGAAAAGGCGTGGGCAGAACACAGGGTAAGAGTCAAGAAAGTATACAAAAGACAAATAAGTATAATTTAATTTTAGGATTAAAAACATAAATGGTAGACAGGGTAAGAGTCAAGAAAGTATACAAAAGACAAATATGTATAATTTAATTTTAGGATTAAAAACATAAATGGCAGACATACTCACATCTCAACCTACCTTCTTACCTCCCTTGAAAAACTGCACTGTTTCCATCTTAACCATTCTCACAAACAAACTGCAATCTACACATACATATCCTTCAATAGACATTCTAACATAACTTTCAATCCCAGTTACCTACTACCCAAATACCATAGACTCTCCCACATCAAACTTAACCTACCCTCAGAAAAAAAAAACGAAACTGTTAACCTACCTTACATACAACTCAGGAACAAAACTAAATAATCCCACCTTGAAAGATGGCGACGTCCACCCCAACCCTGGCCCTACAAACCCTACAATCCAAACAACTCACCCTAATCTCAATAGCTCTCTCCGAATAGTGCATCTTAATATCCAAAGCATCAATAATAAAGTAGCGCACCTTCATGCCCTCTTAGATATTCACTCCTTTGATATCCTCTGCCTCACTGAGACTTGGTTGAAACAAGAAACTAAAGATAATGAAATTATTCCCCAAGGCTATAATATAGTGAGACTAGACCGAACAAAACGTAAAGGTGGTGGAGTAGCAATTCCATTTAAAAATGGACTTCATATCTTTATCCTCTCATCTAATCCAACCCAGGATAGCAACGCAGAAATCCTCATTACTAAGCTTCAAATAAACATAAACAAATCTTTATACATTATCTGCATTTACATACCACCTGGAAATAATATCACTACAATTGAGGCATTTCTTAGCTGGCCATCTACTTACCCCCAAGAAACAATAATACTAGGTGACTTTAACATGGACTGGAAAAGGGTTAGTGCTGAAAATCCTACCTCTCATATTAACCTCCATGGATTTACCCAAACTATAACCTCTACAACCAGGATTAACAAACCTAACAAGAAAGAGAGTACCTTAGACTGGAGTCTCATAAACAAAGTGAAACAATCTTACAAAATAGGAACCCTGCCAGATGATGTAAGTGATCATTCCTTGACCTACATTACTAGAGAAAAGAAAGACTTCCCAAACCTCCCCATCATTAGGACAGCACGCTCTACCAAACACTTTAAGGCAGAATTATTTCAAACTGACCTTAAAGCATGCAACTGGAACCCATTAAAATACCTCCCACTTGGAGGCAGTACAGTATTTTAACACTGCATTCTTATCTATCCTGGATAAGCATGCTCCCAAATGTGCCATTAGAATGAAGTCTAACCCAGCCCCATGGCTTTCAAATGAAACTAGGAATCAAATTATACTTAGGAACAAAGTCTGGACTAAATGGAGAACCTATAGAAATAGCTCTGATCACCTATATTTTAGGCAGCTTAGAAACAGCACAAAAAAGGCTATACTTACAGATAAAAAAAACTACTATTGTAAACTTCAGCAAACTCATCAAAATAATCCCCAACAGTTCTGGTCTTGCATTAATAAGCTCCATTCCCCAGGTAACTCCCGCACCCACCCCACTTGATGCAGATCCAAATACTCCCCCATCTAACTGCCAATACCTTCAACTCTTTCTTAACTGACACTATACAATCTCTAGCTACTCAGCTTATCTCAGAAAACTCCAGCATTCCCATCAACTTACCACACTCTTTCTCGACATTCAAACAACAACCCATCTCTACTTCTCTCATTTATAAACTTATTCTAAAACTTAAGCCATGTACTCCATCTGCTGACCAACTTCCTTCCCAATTTCTCCAAAAAGCAGCTAAGGAAATTGCTTACCCTATATCTATCCTTATAAATAGGACAATCCAAGAAGGAACCAACCCAGATATTTGGAAAATCTCCCACATTATCCCCTTACATAAAAGCGGGAACTCTAATGATTACTCTAACTATCGGCCAATTGCTCTCTTATCACCCCTAGCAAAAATTATGAAAAAAGGCATTCACAAACAACTTCTATGCCATCTCTCTCAACACAACTTAATAGCACACTGTCAACATGGCTTTAGACCATCACATAGTACCACTTCTGCCCTTCTATCCTTCACAGATACCATCAATAGAAACTGTAACAAGACCCTCCTCTCATCTGCACTCTTCATTGACCTCTGTAAAGCTTTCGACATGGTTAACCATACCCTCTTAATCAATATTCTGGAATCTCTTTCCTTTGATTCTCTGGCCTTAAAATGGTTCAGATCATACCTCAACAATAGACAACAAGCAGTCCTCTGGGAAAATCAAGTCTCATCCTTTTTACCTGTTACCATTGGGGTCCCTCAGGGCTCTATTCTTGGACCACTTCTATTCTCCTTATTTATTAATGATCTTTATGTAGGAATTCCACAAGCCACTTGTATTCAATATGCAGATGACTCTACACTAATATGCTCATCAACATCTCCATCTGAACTATATTCTCTTACTCAAGATGTTTTCAACACTGTAGAAACATGGTTTACCAAACGCTATCTCCTTCTTAATGCTAAAAAAACAAAACTTCTCTTTACACCCACTACTAGGTCTTCCCCCTTAGACTTCTCAATCTCTTCAAATAATGGTACTGTTATTCTCCCTGACACTACCACTAAACTTCTAGGAATAACCATTGATAATAATCTCTCATTTGATTACCACATAAACTAGACGTGTCCAACCTGCAGCCCGTGGGCCGCATGCGGCCCTCAGAGCTCTTCCATGCGGCCCTCAACCTCTAACTGCAACATCGATGTACGCATACCCCAAAACACTTTTTTTGTTTTGTGTTTTTCGCTCCCATGACCTGTAACGCTAATGTCGGTGTGCGCATGCACCAAAGCACCCTTCTAGTTTTGTTTTTGAGCCAAAAAAGGGTCAGTGTGTTTACACCATTATTTTGCGCCGAATAATCAGTGTGTGTGTTCTCACTGAAGAGAGACTCATGTATGGATTTGCCACTGTTGCCTTTGAAAGGGACAGCAGTTACCTGTGTTAATAGTTAAGTATGGAGTGAGTGAGTGCATGCATGAAAGCAGAATTGTGTACGTGAAAGTAGAAGAAGAATGTGTGTGTGTGTATGTGTGTATATGTATGCATGACAGAGAGAGACGCATGCATAAAGAGGCTAACAATGATCAGTCTACCTAATGAACACAAACAAGTTAGCTCACAAATATATCATACAATAAGAGTACACTTTCATTAAATTGTGGCTTTCCTGACAGGGAGAGTGTTGTATTGAACATGAACTCATACCTCTTAACTGTATGGATTTTCAAAGAATGTCTGGATTTTTGCCTCATCTTCCAATTTGTGTCTTTTGCTTAGGAAATAAAAGTAGTCATCCAAGGTAATACAGTTCCAGGGAGTAAGAATGAGACAGCAGCCTAGGGTTAGTGGGTCAGTAGTGGACTGACTATGTGGAACTGTAGCATATAAAGTTGTATTGTTTTTTCAGACAAACAAAAAAGCACCTAGTACTGTTTTTTCATTGGTGGGTTCTAAGCAGTGGTACATTGGACAACAGTAAGCATAGCTTTGGTAGATAATCAATACTGGCAAATCAAGTGGGCACAATGTCATTTTTTAAATGTTGAGGATTTTAGTGTGTATGTGTGTGCTTATGTGTTGGGAGTGCTGCAATAGTAGATGATTATTAAAGACAGAGACTTACGGACTGTGGAGAATATGTTTCTTTGTTTCAAAACCTAATACTTGGGTACGCATGCCAGAAGTAGATTTTTTTTAAGACATAGCTTCTTGCCATTTACAGTGGATGGATATTTACATTTAATGGACAATGTATTAGCGTGCGCCTGTGGGGTTCTGAAGGATGCCAAGTCTACCACTGCCAATGTCTTGTAAAGTGACCTGGAAATGGATATTGGGATGTTACTGAAAAATTATAGTAAGTGGGCTTAGAAATGCAGTTTAATTAAACAAAGTGCACTTTCAATTTGCAGGCCATAATTTAATTTATTTCAGGTAGGCAAGATACTGGTAGATTGTATACCATTAGGGAGAGCTGTCATTCTGGGGAAACAAGCAGCCCTAGTTTCAGTGAAACCTCTGTGGTTGCTTGCAGGTAGGAAGTTGCAGTATGTTGATGCAATGTGTTTTATTTAATATTTTTAATGCATTTGTCATTTCAAAGTATGGTTTTCTTTGATGCAAAAGAAGGCAGGACTGAATGAGCCATATAATGTTTAACTGACAATAATGGGATAAAAAGATTATAAGTGATGTATAATGTTTGCAGCTACAGTTGTTTCAATGGTGTCTGTGATGCATAACTAGTTTTGGGACTGTGTCCCACTTTTATTTTTCGCTTTGTCCAGATTTCTTGCTCTAAGGCTGAGAGGTATGCTTCCATACTAAATCTGAAGTTGTATTTACCTTGGAAAACTTTTTGGCATAATTATGAAAAACAGAGCCTTTTTAATATCTCTGCTTATTTCCAATAAAAACTGCCATGTAACTTTGCAAATAACTTTCTTATTAAGCTATTTTACTTCTTTTGGAATTGACAGGTATGATTCATCTGTTCGGACATAAGCATAGAGTGCTAATGTGACTGATTTCTTGCAGCAGTCTGTGGTTTACATAATCACAATAACTTTTCTGTGTTTCTGGGTGTGTAATCAGTTTAACAGTTTTAAAGATGTTTTCCAAAAATAAATAAATATATAATAAATAAATAATCCTCTCTACACTTGTTTTCAAAAGCGAAGGTCAACATTACAGCTCAGTAAACTTGTCAGTCTGTGAGTAACTTCTGCACAACTTAAAATGTCTGAATGTCAAATGGCTTTAGATTGGAGGGAAGTTTATTTTTATTTATTTTTTTTATTTTACATTTGTTTACTGGGAAAGTCCGACTGGACACGGGTCCATTTTCAGCGAGGGCCCAGGCAGAAAAGCTCCAAAAATAACACAAAACAATATAATACAATACATGAGAGAGAGAGACAGCAAATTATGGATGTAGTACTCATACAATATGGCAGAGATTACATCTTATAATTACAGCAAGGCAAATATCAATGAGTAAAGTTTTTAGGAGAAAGCTGTTTGTACATAGCTGAAGCTCTGAAACAATCTTTTGGTATGGATTAACCTGGGGATTGACACAAGTTATATGTTTACACCAGTACGGAGCATTATAGTTTATGGTTTTCCTAATGATTTACTTTTTGCTGAGCAGTTGTTTGTTTATTTATTGATGGTCCTTTTGGTGGTGGGAAATTACATGGATGAATCCATCTCTATTATGATTTTTTTTTCAGATATTTTGACTTCCAGACAATTTCATTCAGTGAGTGAGTGTCATGTTTTTACTGAGGTTGCTTATTTTACAAGTAGGGGCTTTTGTGTGTGTGTGTGTGTGTGTGTGTGTGTGTGTGTGTAAGAGAGAGATTTAATATGTATACTGAATATA